>NW_027397126.1:277450-416570 GCF_003265705.2 Callorhinus ursinus
CGCCCCTCCCCTCGCGCCCCTCCCGCGCCCTACATCCAGCGCCCGGCCCAGGGGGCTCAGTCCGCAGCCGCCGCCGAAGCCGCCGCCGCCGCCGCCGCCGCCGCGCCTCGGTTTCGGTGCAGGCAGCGGCCGCCGCCGAGACAGCTGCGCGGGCGAGCATCGCCAGGCAGTAAGCCCGCTTTCTCTCCGCGTGTGCGTGCGGGTGCGCCGCCCGCCCGCCGGTCCCACGGCCCGGGGGAGCGGCCGCCCTCCTGCCCCGCCGCCGCCCCCCTGCCCCGCCGCCGCCCCGGCCGCCCGGCCTGCCGCGGCGGGTACCTGCCGCCTCGGGCCTCCCTCGGCCGCCCGGCCGGGGTGGGGGCCGCGGGGTCCCCTCGGGTGCGTGCCTCGGCCACCCCGGGCTTGCGCCACCGTGGTGGCGGGCGTGGGGATGGGGAGCGACTGGGGAGGGAGTGGCGTGGGGGCGGGGGAGCGGGCGTGCCAGGGGGGCTCCGGGTGCTTTCTCCGCGGAATGGGGGGACGGGGCGGGGGAAAGGGGCCCCTGGTTTTCCTCCGGAGGCTGGAGGGCGGTGGGGGCGGGGTTAGGTGGGGGCACCCCTAGGTGTTCTCAGCCGGGATGGCTTGGGGGCGCGAGGCGGGGGCTCCCCGCCCCCCCCCGGGCGTGCTCCTCTGGGGTGGCGGGGATGGGGAGGGAACGAGGGGGGACCTGCCCGGCGTCGCACAACGAAGAGGGCGGGGGTGGGGACGAGCGGGCGTGGAGGCGAGCGGGCTCGCGGGGTTTTCTCGACGGGGATGCTGGGGGCGGTTGGAGGAGTTGGGGGTGGGGTGCAGAGAAAGTGAGGGGGGCAGGGAGGGTCCGCAGCGGGTCTTCCTACTGAGGGGAGGGCGAATGGGGGTGGGGAGAGTGGGGGATTTCAGCTCCAGCGTGGAACCTAGAGAAGCCAGAGGAAGGTTCTGTCACGTGGGTTGAGCCTTAGAAGGTGGATTTTCAGAACTGCAGGGTGTGACCTTTCCGCCTCGAAAAGCGTGAAATCCCTACAAGGTGCTGTTTGTTCTAGGTTCTGGGAGAGAGGTTTGTGCTTTCGAAGTTTCTCGTTCTCTTCCATTCCTTCTCTTTCCCTTCCATTCCTAGTGACCTCTTCTCAGCCGTCCAGGACTAGGTAGAGGTTTGCAAAGGAGCAAGGGAAGACTGTGTGTGGTTCGTGTTCAGTGCTATATTATTTTCTGCACTGGGGACTGTGCGAGTTTCTCAGGTTTGTTTGGATTGCCCTTTACAATAAAAACCCTGTGCCAGGGAGACCCCTTGGGAAAAGAAGAGGGAACAGGGTTTATAAAGGGGACTCCAGGTTTGGTTTTTTAATTTCCTGAAGGGCAAGAGATATACGTCGTGTTAGCATTTTGCTTGGCTTTTAGAAGAGGTAGAAATAGAATAAACGTATGTCTTTGCTGGAAGTCCCCTCTATTCGCTTAAATTATTCCATCGGGATTTTCTGAGCCCCCTTTGATTTGAATTTGGAAAAGATCCAGTTTTCCTAATTGGAGCCATCATTTCGTAATTGCCTGTAATTCTTCCCTGGGTTATCAAATCTATGGCAAGCTTATAGAGCAGTAGGAATAATTTTTTTTCGTTATCTTGATTAAGACAGTTTTAATGTAAATTTGATGTGAACATTTGCAGAATAGCAGAAGTTTAAATTACGAATCCCTTGGAATTTTGCAGAGCCTTTCCCTCCCCAACTCATCTTCTCCAGGAACAGAACCCTCCCCATTCTTTACACTGAAGAAGCAAGGGCTTCTGGGATGGTAGCTTCGCCTTTGGAAAACTCATGCTTGTATTTGCTTAAGAAGAGTACGTACTAAAAAGGCATACGCCTTTAATGTGGTGAGACTATAGGTGCTTTCCCATTTTGGTTGCATAAGGTTCCAATCTAGTCTTTACCTTCAGTCTTTAAAAATGGTTATTTAACATTTTTAAGAGCAAATATAATCTTTATGCAACAGGAAATTGGTCAGATGGGCCATGATTTGTGCAAACTGCCTTGCAATAAGTACGTAGTCGAAGACTGCCATATAGGATCTGTAACCATATATGGTTTTTAAAATTCTACGCTTCCATTCCCATATTGAATTTTTGGAGAAGGAAAGCTTTTTTTTTTAACCAAGTCTAGATTTTTGAGTGAAACTTTCAAAAAAATTTGTGTAAGATTCCTCTTGTATGATACCAGTGCATTGGAGCTAATTTAGTTATCTACCAAACGAATGGACCACTTAAATAATTACTTTGTTTACTGGAAATACTGAACTGGAAATAGAGATTCTGATCTCAGATTGATGAAATGCATTTAAATAAGCACTATTAAATGCACCATTTCTAACGTTACTGCGATACACATTCTGTATACAGGCAACAATCTAAAACTTACGCATTTAAAAATACAATATAAGTCTGATTGTTTTCTCTCTTAGGAATAGAATGCTAAGAGTGGTAAAAAGAGGGAAGCCTGTTGATGGGTGTTGGGGACTTCAGTTTCTCCAGACAAGAGGAGTAAATCGATGTCTTTAGCCAGCTTTTTGAGAACATGTTGTTTGCCCTGCAGGACTGGAGGGGGAAAAAAGATGAAGAAATCTCAGAAATTAATGAAAGTATGATCAAATATCTTTCTAAATAGTCTCAAAGATTTTGCTTATAGCCATTGGAAGAATAATTGGCAAATCAAGCCTTTGCATAAATTTGACCCTCACCCCTAAAGTTTTGACATTAAAAAAAAAGTAACAGTTTGTTGAAAGAATGGAAGCCAGCCTTCAGAGGCCGATCCCTGTTTTTCTGCTCCCCACCTCCTGGTTCCCTTCTGCCCCACACCCCTCCCTTATCCCCCCTCTGGTGCCAGCAACATTGGGAGTTGAACAAATGTTTGTGCTTGCTTGAACTTTAGGCCTTATCTCTTTGGCTGCTTTCCCCCAACTTTTGCCTACAAAATTTTTTTGGTTAATTGAACTTTCCAGTTGTTTGGATTTAGGGTAAAAGGGAGTAGGCTGTAATTATTTTCTCTTAAAAAGTTCCTTTCTTTCAGCTCCTGCTGGACAAGAGCAAAGAAAGGTTCTTTTTTTTTTTTTTTTTGTCAGCGGAATACTTAATTAAGCAGACTGTATGACCATTTATTCAACGAACGTTTACTGAGTTGCCACCTGTGTTGGAGGCTCTGCTCTAGGTGCAGGGATACATGGTGGATAAGAAATGGCTCCCGCCTTTTGGGGCAGTTATTAAAACGAAAAACAGACCATGAATTTGTTTTGAATAATCAAGGGGTGTCCAGGGTCTTTGGGGCATTAACATAGCACTTTACATACATTAAACATGCTTCAACCATGTGCACAGTGGAGTCATTTCTGGCCAGGGAAATATTCATGGTATAAATAGTACCTCACCTTCCCAACTAAGACATACTTTTTCATTTTGGGTAATAATATGGTTTATAAGTCATCTTTTAAAAAAAAGATTTATTTATTTGAGAGAGAGAGAGAGAGAATGAGAGAAAGAGCACAAGCAGGGAAGAGGGAGAGGAAGTAGCAGACTCCCCGCTGAGCAGAGAACCTGATGTGGGGCTCGATCCCAGGACCCCGGGATCATGACCTGAGCCGAAGGCAGATGCTTAATCGACGGAGCCACCCAGGCGTCTGGTTTATAAGTCATCTTAAGGGTCTTAAGGCCTATGGCCTTTTTTAGCAAAAGAGAACGTTTTAGGTGAAGTACATAGGACATAGGAGACTTCCTGATTTAAGGTCCACACTTTCTATCACTTCCTGGAGCTGTGAGGAGATAGTGGCCAGGCCAGCATTCCTTCCCGTGACTTAAAATCATCTTCTGACAGCAGATGGGGCCAAACAAAATTATTCTGTGGTCAGCTTTGGGTTATGGATAATGGATGATGATGCCCAGAAGAGTGAATGATACTGAGGAGTAGCTCTAGTAAACCTTCGCCCTCCTGCCGGGGTACCTCCTGAGATCTTTGTGCATTGCCCTGTCTGTGGATAGTGCTAGACCAGTAGTTTTTAACTGGGGCAGTTTTGCACCCCCCCCCCCCACGGGACATTGAACAATGTCTGGAGACATTTTTGGCTGTCATGAATTGGAATGCGGCATGCTGCTGGTGTCTAGCGGGTGGACGCCAAGGATTTGGCTTCGACAGTCTACATCACCTGGGGCAGCCCCCACAACAAAGAATTACCTGACCTGAAATGGAAGTTGTGCTGAGGTTGATGGAATTCCTTCTATGAGATGCAGTAAAACGTAACTTCAGGCAGAGTAGAAAGCAGTAACAGCGTCTCGACGAGACATTCAGTGTTTGCAGAGCTCACCCTACGAGTCTTAAAAGTGACTAGTCCCAGTACATCGACCTGAATGATTGAAAGACCAGTAAGAGGTACCATCTACGGGACTTGCACTGTGCCAGGCAGGCCCTTGTGTACATTCTATATTCTTTTCATCTTATACATGAGGAACCAGGCTCAGAGAGGCAAAGTGACTTGCTTCAGGTCTTTCGGCTGGTCAGGGTTGGAAGCAGACATCAAAAATAAGATCATCTTACTCCTCAAGAAGTTCATGGTTTTTGAGCACAACGTCGTCGTACCATCTCCCTTGTGGCGTGCTCCATTCAAAATCTTACTTAACAACATTAAAATTACTACATGTCCTATATACCATTGAGCTTGCTTGAGAGTAATTAAAACCATGAACTTTAAATTTGATCATACTTGGAAGTAAGTGGCCAGGAGTAGGGGGAGAAAGGGAACTGACATTACTTGAAGGCCTGTTATAGTTCTAGAAAATACATTCATTGAATTTACACCCACTGTGTAATTTGATCCTCCCAGCAACTCTGCAAAGGAACGATGCGCATTTCACAGATGAGGTTAGGAAAGTAACTTGTCTTAAGATTGCACAATTAAGTGGGAGAGTTGGGATTTGAACGTAAGTCCCATGACTAAGCCCCGGTGCCTTGCTGCTTTCTTGAACGTAAGTCCCATGACTAAGCCCCGGTGCCTTGCTGCTTTCTAAATCTTGGGGTCGGTGTAGGGGGGTGAGTTGAGCGTGCTGCAGAAAGGTGAGTAACTGGTCCTGGATTAAAAAAAGACTTCAGAGGTAACGTGTCATAGGTGATGGATTATATTGAGGTAAAGAATGGGGAGGTGAATCACTGTCTTTTCCTCCACTGATGAGAATTGAGGTCAACAGGGAATTTGTTCTAGGGATCTACCCGAACTAAGCCTGTAATTGTCATTTTGGAGAACTTCATTTGCTCTCTTTGCTATCTTACTTGAATTTTTCACATACTGTTTTGATAACCATGACACTGGAAATTAGCTAATGGTGTTTATATTCTTTCTGCGGCTCACCTTCTACCTCTTAGGACTCTCTTGTAGAACTTAGTAATGACAGCATTTGGTTCTGTCATCTTTTTAAACAATTTAAACATTTGTTTTTGCTATGGAAGTTGTTTTTATAATAAACGTCATCAAACTCGTACTTGGGTTTTCCATATGAGGGGTGTGTTTTGTTTTGACAGCTAAATATTTATTTTAACTTTTGATGTGTTTTCGAACATAACGAGGAGAAATTAAAAAAAAAACAAAACAGCCCAATAACAATCATGTTTTGTCTGGCAAGCAGTTTTTTTTGTTTTTGTTTTTGTTTTTTGTGGGTAGAAGGAGGACTTCATGTTTCATTTCATTTACTTTAAATTGGAAAGGAATTTCAACCATGATTCTCAAGGGCCAGGGTGCTGGGGGGAAAAAAATGCAATGTTATTTAGATAAAATGCATGCTTTGATTTCCACATAGGTCTGGGAGCCATAGATTCTGATGATAATAATAATGTCATGATTCGGACTGCAGCAATCAGCCACTGGGGTGATCAGGCACTGGGTATGGGCATGCATCATGATACGGATTTTGTACCCTCCCCCTCATGATTTTAGAGTAGACTTGAGAAAGCTGATAAAACTTGCAAGAATGCACAAATCCTTTAAAAACTCCAACTTTTTCATGACAGTAGTGGTACTTTTTCATTGTAGGGAAGTTCAGAAAATACAGAAAAGCTTAAGAATAGAAAAATCAGTTATAACCTACCACCCATAGATTAGTGACTGTTTTTTTTTTTGTATTTCTTTTTAAAGGTGGATTTGAACGAGTGCACTGCAGAGAGTCCAACTTGCAAATGTAGCCTAAGTCATTTTTTAAGAATTTTACCAAAAGGTTTTTTGAGTTGCTATTGTATCTCTAGAGAGAAGTCATAGTCCTAAGGAGTGAAATGGGAACAGTGCTGTGGAGTTGGAGAACGATCACATACGCTCCTTAAAATTTCTCCTCCTCCAACTTGAGTGATAGAATTCCCACGCTAGAAAGGGCTGTCAGGACCCACTTCCCCTCCTTTTATGGATAAGTAAACTGAGGCTCACAGAGGTCGAGCATCTGCTTCCAGGTCATACAGTGTGTTAGTGTTGGAGTTCCCGTTTGAAGTGTTAGGTCTTCTGTACATGGGTAAGTTTTTATTTCCTAAATAAAAACTCTTTGCAGTCACGAACTTTTTGTTGGCCTGTCCCTCAAAAGAACAGACTTTTATGGTGGAAGTATGTTAACTATATTAAAGGATACCAAAAAGGCCAAGTATTTCCCAATTTCAGAAAATGATCAAAACAGTTGGGAGTAGGGGCACCCGGCCAGCTCAGTTGGTAGAGCCTGGGACTCTTGATTTTGGGGTTGTGAGTTCGAGCCCCATACTGTGCGTAGAGAGGACTTAAAAAAAATCTTTACCAAAAAAAAAAAAAAAATCAGCTGGGAGCATTACAGGAATTTGTCCTCTTGTTTGCTTTATTGAAATTGAAATTGAGTGTTAGTAGTGGGGAACCTCTTTAATGCGTCTAGCCCTCAGTTTAATTCCCCCCCGGCCTATGGAGCCAAGTACCAAGTACCTGTAGTCGCCAAGTACCAAGTACCTGTAGTCGCAGAAGTGAAAAATGACTTTATGAGAGTCTTCCCATGTGGTAGTCTGGAAGACCACAGGGCTATTGTTGCAGGAATTTTTTTTTTTTCCTTTATAAAGTGGGATGTCTGTTCAAATTGTGGGCAGGAAATTTTAAAGATGGCATCTGCTTCCAGACTTAGGTAGGAAGTTAACAAAATCGTAGCAAATGCTGCCTAACACAGGCCCCCAGAGTGGTGGTTGTAATGTGGCACCTCTGAAATCCGTCAGTAAGCTTCCCTCTCTTTCCTCCCCTACCCTTTCTTTCTTCCTGTAGCTCGCTCTCTCTGTGTCTCCTTGGTCTGTGTGTCTCTCACTCTTGGGGCCACTCCCCTTTCCGTCCGGCAGACTCTCCCCGTTTGCCTTTCCTGGGCTCAGCGTGTAGCCACATCGCCCCATTCATCCGACCCCACTTGCCAGTGTTAGGGTTACCCCACCCCCAGGCCGGGCAGGTATTTTCTGCCTGGCACGGCGGGGAAGCAGCTCTCCAGAGCAGGTGTGGGGTAAGGGGAGCTGACGTCCCTCGGTAGGGAAACGTCACCAGGAGACTAGAATTAAGCACACACTACGTATGGAGATCACGCGGGCTGCATAGACACAGAAACCCGCGAACACGACATCCTCCCTCGTCTACAGACAGGGCCCCGGCAAAGCTACAGTTACGTGAGATAATGAGTATGGATTGGATATTCATTGCCAAGGGCTTACCATTTGAACAAATGAGAAAATTGTACCCTTGCCTAGGGGTGTGTTCTTAAGTTGTTTTTACTCCTGTTCCTCATTATTGCCTGCTAATGAGTATGTGCATTGTCGGAGAGCAACCAGCTCTTCCTGGCGTCCTGGAGTACACCGTATTTCTCTTCCGAAAAGGGCTTTTCCTCTGTGTTTAAACCAGCGAGATTTGCTTGTGCTTCATTTTTGAACTGCCGTGGATCTAAAATGCATGGAAGATATACGTGCACTGGTTTTTAAATGCGGTGAAACCTAGAAAAAGAACACTCAGAATAAGTCTTTGTTGTCAGCACTTCAGTGCTAGTAGAATTCATATTTTATTTACCCACATAAAAACTCCCTGCGTCTTACGTATATTCCAAGCCAGAAACCGTTCCATATGCACCATAATCACAAGAATTTGTAACAGCCACAAGGGTTTAAATTTACTTTTCAATACTAAGAACATGATAGCTGGGAGTACACAGGTTTTATCGTCAAGGTGATATTTGATGAGAGGACAAAACTAAAGTTCTGTGTTTGATTGATTAAGACTTGTTGTTCACTTTCAGTTTTCGGGTGTGGATAAGACGGCTTGACTCGTGTCGCTTTGGAAATGTGTGATTCATTAGGAAGACACCGAGGATTGGTTTTATACATCATTCTTGTTTGTGAAACCCAGGCATAATCCATCACCTGCACTCTACGTGGCCAGGTGAAGGGAAGTAACAAGTGTCTCCTCCCCTCCCAGGTTCTAGAGACCAAAAAGTAGACACAGGCATACACATAGCAGCCATAAAGTCCAAACATTTCTTTTTTTTTTTTTTTTAAAGATTTTATTTATTTATTTGACAGAGAGTGAGCACAAGCAGGGGGAGTGGCAGGCAGAGGCAGAGGGAGAAGCAGGCTTCCCGCCGAGCAGGGAGCCCGATGCGGGGCTCGATGCCAGGACCCTGGGATCATGACCTGAGCTGAAGGCAGGCACTTCACCAACTGAGCCACCCAGGCGCCCCAAGTCCAAACATTTCTGCATCACTAAGCCATGCTAGTGGATTTAGAGATTTGAATTAACATGATTTTATGTTTTTCAACAGCTTCTAAGAAACAGCCTGTAAATAACTGTAGTTTCAAATACCTAAAATGATCAGTTCCTCAGCCAGGTAGCTTCTGGAAGCTAAGGGGACACCAAGTTCCTTGTCAGCGATTCTGCATCTCCAGATGCCAGGGTCAGTTCAAATTTTCAAATCCTGGACCTGGGAAGGAATTTTGCAATGTAGTAATAAGCACCCCTCACCACACGAAGGAAAGAAACCCAGCAGCCAAATATCTAATAGGAGGTGAACGTTTATACTTGCATCTACGGATAAAGCTGTCTGCCTTTGTTAGAGCCCCCCCCTTTTTTCCAGCTAGAGCCCCTTTTTTAATGTCAAATTTTCCCCTACTTTATTAAAGAATAATCAACAAATTGCATATGTCTAAAGGGTACCACATGATGATGTGGTGCACATGTACATTGTGGAATGATCGAGATAATTTAAAATCAACTTCATTGATTATCATTTATGGACGATAAAGTGCATCCACTTAAGGCATACAGTTTGATGAGTTTGGGCAGATGTATGCACCCATTAAACCAGTGCCACCATCAGGAGGTAGGATATTTTTATCACTCCCCCAAAACTTTCCTTGTGCTCCTTTGGCCTTACGTTCTCTCTGCCCCCATCCTCAGGCAAGCACTGATCTGCTTTGGTGTGAGAGCCACTTTGTAAGATCAGATTCCAGCCCAGAGAGAAACGATTCTGATAAAAACAGAAAAGTGGTCTATGTTCTTCGAAAGTAGTTACCATGAGCTGTCACATCCTCCAAGAACAGGACAAATAAAATAATTTGAATTTTGCTTCACACTTACAAAGTAAACATGAAAAAAAAGAGAGTAAATATTTTGCATCTCTCTCCATTTACACCTCTAGCTAGCGTATATACATAACCAGTATACAGGAATAAACAAACCCCATCCCTTGAGTCTTCCACAAGGTTTCAGAGGGCATGTTTTTGTGGGTGGAAGGCGTACCATCTTTCCGCGCTTAGGTGCAAAGCAAGCTTTTGATATGTTAAACGTTGCCTTCCCATTGACATATTGAGATGGAAGAATAATTAGGCAATTTCGGGGCCAGAGTACTGAGATGCAGTTTGTCCCCCTTCCTCCCTTCCCCCTTCGAAAACAGTCCACATCACTGTTCTCTGCATCTGGCTGTCCAGCTAGTGTCCATCTGTCGCTCCTGCATGCCACTGCATCTGCCCTGCCCGGTCTTCCGCTCCCCATTTTCTTCTTCCTTGTCTTTTCCGTCTCCTGATGCTCCTGCTCTCACACTGCTCTGCTTTCTCATGACAGAGCTGTTTTTATAAACCTCTCCAGACTGAGTTGCCAACAGACTGACTAATTCCAACATGTCAGCTATCATTTCGGAGGCTGTTTTTCTTACTTTTTGTTTTGTGGTCCAGTCATTTCTCCAGACTCCTTTCAAGTTTGAGGCCGTGCTGGAGGTTTGAGAGTGGTGAATGGTTGGTGTTCAGATAATCAGAGGTGAATGTGTTTGTGGACTATGGGAGGGACAAACTTTGAAACCATGAATCATTAAAAAGAAGCAAATGATTTACATTATAATCCTATGAAACTTCCCTTTACAAAGCTAAAGCAATTACAATTGTCTCGAGGTAAGGTAGGTGATTCATCGCTCCTCAGCATGTACTCTAAAGGGGAGAAAACCTTCAACGTTTGTCAAAATCCGTAGAATGCACAACACCAATGTAAACTATGGACTTTAAGGAATGATAAAGTGTGAATATTGGCTCATTGGTTATGACAAACGTGCTATGGTAATATAAAATATTAACCAAGGAAATCGGGAGGGAGGTGTTGAGGGAGATGGAAACTGTACTTTCTGCTCAATTTCCCTGCAAACCTAAAACTGCCCCCAAAATCTACTTAAAAACCCTTTAAGATTCAGAAATACAAAGACTATATCAGGCATATTTTTAATGTTAACTTGCAGGTAGAAGTGCAGTGTGTGTTTTTCAGTGCTAGTAACATAAGAGAAGTGCTTCTCCTGGAGTGATGTAACTGGTATCCTGGGCCCCCTCCCCCGCAAAGTGGAAGGGTGAGCTTCCAAGGGAGCGGCTCAGTTTTGCTGACCACTGGCTGGTTGCATAGTAGTTACTGGACAGGTCTGCATGAGCATTGGGTTGGGCCTTGCTTTGTCTGCCACCATTGGGACGTCATGCCATCTTTGTGTTGGAGAAGAGCCCTGGACTTAACATAATTCCCTGCCCTACAATCCCATGATCCCTTTTTTGACCCTGTACTTATGGTGTCATGAGCAACAGTGACGGTTGGTGAGCTCACGCGTCGTCTGAGCCAATATCCTGGCCAGAGTTGGATTGCTTTGGGCCAAAGGCTATCGCATGGCTTGTGGTAGCATAAGACCCAACACCAGAACCTCCATGCAGTTATTCACTGTGGCCAGCTCGCCAGGAAGCCCGGGTGAGAAGATTAGGGTTTTTAAGGTCTTACTGTAATTGGTTTCTGTATACTGAAACCGGGTGATTATTATGAGCAACTGCAAGTATGTGTTGCTTTCTTGAGTTGGCTGTAAAAACAGAACATTCTAGGGCCGCCTGGCCAGCTCGGTGGAGCATGCAACTCTTGCTCTCGGAGTCATGAATTTGAGCCCCATGCTGGGGATAGAGTTTACTTAAAAACTAAACCAAAACCACAGAACATTCTGTGGCAGGTGGTAGTAAGCAGAGGTCAGGGGATGGGTTCTGAGAGGGGCATTGAGACTGAGGGAGACTAGAAGAGAAACAACTGATAAGACATCCAGGATTAGAACATAAATGAAGGTGATCACCCAAGGAATGGATACCTCGGGGATGTGGTTGATCAAAGAATGTGTCCCATTGGGTCTGTGATTAGACCCAGAGTGAAAAACTCCAGAGTTGCCTGAAAAAATACGAATAAAGGGGACAGTTGGTTATAGAGCTCACCTATTTATTTTTTTTGTTTTTATTTTTATTTTTTAAAAGATATTTATTTGAGAGAGCGAGAATGAGAGAGAGAGAGAGAGAGAGAGAGAGAGAGCACATGAGAGGGGGGAGGGTCGGAGGGAGAAGCAGACTCCCCGCCGAGCAGGGAGCCCGATGCAGGACTCGATCCCGGGACTCCAGGATCATGACCTGAGCCGAAGGCAGTCGCCCAACCAACTGAGCCACCCGGGCACCCTAGAGCTCACCTATTTAAAACTTATTTTACGTATCAGAAGTAATTTTTTATGTATGGATCTGTTGTGTATACTTACCGTCACACTTGTTATTAGATAAACTTCTTTGTATTTTTTCTTGATGCCACCACGTGGTTTCACTGACCGACGATTCCTGTGCCCCTACCTCTGTTAGGCACAGAAATAAGCTCTCCCCTGAGTCACACAATCCATGTGGACGCTGGGGGAGTCCAGGTCAGCTGCCAAGATCACGGGTTACTCTCTACCAGTGGTGACCAAATCGAGGCACGGCCAGCGCACTCTTCGTGGTCACCCTCCCCGTGGATACCGTGGCCTGCAGCTGACTTGATGGTACAGAAATCCCTGGCTGTCGTAGATGTGGCAAAAGTGACCATCCAACCACATCGTTAATGTATTTGCCTCGTAGGTATAGACAGGCTTGGTGAGTCTCAAGGCCTCCAGTAGTCTTGCTCCTCCCCCTCAAACTGCAGGGGAAATAGCTGGAAGGGCCGGGCAGGTGCAGTGGCCGGGGCGTGCCGGGCACGCCTGTGACAACACCCTCTTGCCCCTTGCTGCTTGCCTGAGTGCCTTTCCCAGCCCTTTGGCCCCTCATCTCTTCCTTCCCCTCTGTCTGCTCTTCACCTGTAATTCCGTTCCTTGTGGATTTTCTGTTAAGGAACAAGGAGGACCTCAGCACAAAAGAGTTGGGGGACTGTTGGCCTAAGCATTCAAACTACGAGAGCAACGCCCTTCCCTAACGGTGGGGTTTTTTACTGCTCCACTGGACTGTGAGGTGGACGATGGATCCTAGGGGTACTTTGTAAGTGTTTTCTGACAACGCAGCTCAAAAGTGGAATTGCGTCCCCTTATAAAGTTCTCACTCCTTCCACTTTTAAAGCCCCTGCCATTTTTCTTTGTGTGTTTATTCTTGTCCCTGTAGCAGATTCCAGCAGAGTGCACGCTGATGTGGAGGATTTACTCTGTGGCTAATTGACTGGAGCAGGGCTGCCCATTTGCCCACGTGTGAGGGAACAGGTCACGGAGTGCCAGACCCAGCTTATAAAGTAGGAGCCAGAGAACGTCATAAAATGAAATCGGCAAATGTTTACTGAGCGCTTACTCTATGTGCAAGGCACTTGGCTAAGCTTGCTAGATGCTGTGGAGAGTTATTAAAAACAAAAGTGATCTCTTCAAGCAAGAAATTTCCATTCTAATTGGAGAAGTTGTTAGAGACACGGGAAGGGTGTGGTGGAGAGCCAAATGAAGTGTACCCACGATAGTTACTGTAGTATGTATACAGTACATATGTGTACTATTACTAATTTTAACTACTGACCACTATTCCTCCAGGTGGGGTTTTTGGACCATCAGCATCACCTGGGAGCTTGTTAGAAATGCAGATTCATGGGCCCACCCCAGACCTACTGAATCAGAAACACTGGGGATGGGGCCCAACACTTTGTGTTTGGACAACTCCCACTCCCCCTGGAGACCCTGATGCCCACTAAACTTTCACAGCTACAGGTTAGAGGAATTGGGGGTAGTGGTTCTCAAATTTGGTTACACATTAGATTCATCTGAGGGAATTTGGTTGGGGGGGGGCACCCAGCCGTCGCTAGTGGTTCTGGCTCTGCAGGTGCAGCCAGAATTTGAGAATCTCTGGTTTAAGGGGAGGGGGGCATGAGCCAAAGCACCTGTTCTTCTCCAGTGGTGACAAACCTTTTGGCCGGGAGTCCGCCAAAGCCAGAGTAGAGAATGGGGCAAGGTGAAAAGTGGGTCTGATGGGAAGGCCTTGAATTTCTTGCTAGAAATTTGGTCTTTAGATTATGATGGAGGAAGGTTTGGGAAGGGAGCGATGCATTCAAGGAGGTACATTTGAAAAATTATTCTGGCAGCTGTATGAAGAAGGGGGCATGTCTGATGAAGTGGTCCAGGTGTGAAGTGGTGATGGGCCAAATTAGGATCACGGACTTGGGATTGTAAGGAAGAGAAGGTCTGGAGGCTCTTTGGCAGGACAAACAGACATGACTGGGTGATGGTTTGTGGGAGTGAGGGCAGTATTAAAATGTCTTTGACCCAGTACTTCCTCTCAAACTTCTGAGAGAGCCAGCACTCTCTAGATGCTTCTATCAGAATTGTCACATTCTATGGATCTGTGCTCATCCTTTGAGTTAGGGAGCTGGTATTCCCCAGTGAGTTATGTAAAAATACAGAACTGTAGTCACCCAGAAAGCTACCCACAGTCATCATGGCAGGGGAAACAATCCTGTTTCTTAACGAAAGAATGCTTGGAGTTGTGGGAAAGTCGTAAACTTGGCAATGACTAATTCGAGCCTATCAGTCAATTAAGTGAATTTTTATTTTATCATTTGTTTTATTTGGGAGCTGTTGTAATAGTCATTGAAAGGACATCAATCTTCATATTTTTAAAACAAAACAAAAATACCATTGGACATTAGGGCAAAGGACAAGAATTTTAAGGTTTTACCTTTTGACTTTAGCAAATATTTGCCACTTCATTTTTCTTGCTGGATTTCGCCATTTGGTTTGTTTTGTTTTGCATTGTTCACATTTGTTCCTGATGCCTGATAATTTTAGTGTCCCCTTTTCTGTTATTGATGGCTTTTTTATTCTTAAGTATTCTTTTTTTTAAGATGTTATTTACTTGAGAGAGAGAGAGAGCACGAGCAGGGGGAGCAGCAGAGGGAGAGGGAGAAGCAGACTCCCCGCTGAGCAGGGAACCTGATGCAGGGCTGGAGCCCTGTGCAGGGCTCGATCCCACGACCCCAGGATCATGACCTGAGCCGAAGGCAGACGCTTAATGGCCCCATGGAAAGGGCTTCTTAGTGTTTATTTGGGTCATGGTGAGGGCACTGCTCACCTTTCCACCTTTTGTTGATTTATAGGTCATGCTATATCGGGAAGGAAAGGCACCTTTCCTTACCTAGTTTGGCAACCTATAAAAACAAATTCAATATTTTAAAGTGTTATGTGTATTTCAATGCAAGGTTTAAAAATGGCTCATCACTCTAACTTTGGTAAAGCTGTACACTTTTTAGTTTTCTGAAGGAACTGTAAAAATCTAGGGAAAAGATCTAGAGTGATCACAACTTTAAACGTGTAGTGTATCTAGTGGATATCTTTTAAAAATATAACCTGTCTTTTCTGAAACTGAATAAGGATCAAACCTTTCTCTTTCCAAATGGTGTAGAATAATGGTGAGCCCAGCCTAACGTGTAGACTTGTTGAATCACTGTGTTGTACACCTGAAAC
Source organism: Callorhinus ursinus (assembly GCF_003265705.2). Lineage (NCBI taxonomy): Eukaryota > Metazoa > Chordata > Mammalia > Carnivora > Otariidae > Callorhinus > Callorhinus ursinus. The sequence goes on from NW_027397126.1 coordinate 292,728, forward strand.
TAGTGTAACATTGTGTGTCCACTAGACTCAAAAAATAAAAATAAATTAATAGAAAAAAATAAATTAATGGAAATAAAAATAAAGTGGGGTGCCTGGGTGTCTCAGTTGGTTAAGCATCTGACTCTTTGATTACGGCTCAGGTCATGATCTCTCAGGGTCGTGAGATTGAGCCCCGCGGCGTGGCACCTGCTTAGGATTCTCACTCTCTTTCTCTCTGTAAAAAAAAACAACAAACCAGCTAGACATAGTTAAAAAAAAAATTAAAAAAAAATAAAGTTACAATAGTACTCCCCTACAACGGACTACCAGACAGCTATTTAAAAATGAGGCAGCTCTGTGTATACCAATATGGAATGATCTTCAAAATAAATTGATAAGTAAAACAAAGAAAAAATTGTGAAGAATATTATGATTATATCATATAAAATGAAGATTAGAAACTTGTGTGGAATAAATAAATGATATTCCAGAGTATGTTTTGTGATATACTCTATACTAAACCCTAATATAAAAACACAAAATTAGATTTTATTGCGTTTCTGTAACGTAATATCCTTTCGGCTTTTGTTTATTAAGTTAATATGTTGTTAAAGATCTGATGACGTTACAGATCTTAATTATGTTGAAATTACTACAAATGAGGCATCTTTCTTCTGTGTTTATTTTTACCAAGAAATTATTTTGCTGAATGACAGCCGGTTTATCAGTTCTGCTAAAGGAAACGAGCCCGTGGCCAGCTCATTTGTATTTATTGCATTTATGGTAACATTTAACATGTGTTTTGCACAGTGCAAATGCCAGTGTTTCTGACTACCGTAGTAGTGTGAGCACCTGAATAAAAGTAGGAAAAATGAGACGTCTGAGCTGCCCGTTGCCAGGCTAAGTGTACCTGATGAAGACGTTTGGGGTTCACCGCTCTTTGGTTTCTTAGGTAAGAGAGAATAGTCTGAAGAGCATGATTAAGGAATGGTTACCATGACAATCACGTTTCAGAGAATTTAGAGGAGACAATGAATCTGTGGGGCTCATCCGTTTTGATTGATTCAACTGGTCTTTCAGGTTCATTCAAACAGCTGCTGGCTCTGGATTTTCTTTTTCCACGTAATTCACCCAGTTGACTGGTGATCTGGGGATCGTTTAAGCTTGGCTGTCAGTAGTGATGGGGTCACCACTGTCTGTGACCCCGATAAACTATTGTTAAACCTGAAGGAGAATGATTACGTATGTTCAGTGTCACTAGAACATAGCTGCTGGCTTCTTCTGGAATCATATAAATGGTTTGCGTAATTTCACTTATTAATTTTGTCAGGGTGGGATGAGAGGAACGTGATTTATTTTAAAGCATGACTAACCCTAAAGTGTTTGGGTTTGACTTTGCTGTCATCACATTATACCCAGTGTGTTTGGCTGCCGTTGGGTTTTTATTCTTTGACTTGTGCACAGTCGTCAACACAATCTGTATGATGTCTGTTCAGAGGCACGGTCACACACCGCGGATCGGGAGGGGTACCCAACTCCCACCTGCCACGAGCGTCTTCATCTTCCCCTCCCCGACTCCATGTTCAGTGGGCCACACTAGCCCCGGCGGTAAAGTGAGGCGGAGATACAGATGCTGGTGGAATCTCAGTGCACGTTGTTATTGCCCTTGGCGGTCTAGTGCTTGATAGGGAAAGCACGAACTATGGCTCTGCTAACTCTGGGGGGGGGCGGGGGGGCCCATGGGGGACCCCAGTGTGAGAACTCTGCCTGCTCAGCCTTTGGGCCTTTCTCTTCTGCCCTCTGGAGGGTGTGTGGGGACATGACATGCAAGGATTCCCTACGGAAAGGAGAACCCGGGTCTTAGTGTGGTTGCTAGAAGCCGGGTCTTTTGCCCCTCCCCCACCCGCCTCTCGGAGCCTGAACTTGTAGAGGTTGGGGAGCAGACCGAGAAGGCAGGAAAAGGTCCTGGCAGGGTTGGGGTGTTAGGGAAGAAGCTCTTCCGCTTCTTTAAGCTCAGAACCGATTCCCCCGGGTAGAGCCCAGTGTGTATCAAATCCCATCTCCAGGAGAAATCCATTCCAGAAGGGGGAGTAGAATGAAATAGCGTATTAAGGCTGGTGTGGGATGGATTCGGGTTCGAAGTTTACATTGGGTTGAATCTGAACGGGGCGTATTTGGTGCCAGGTGTTTGTGGCAGTGCCTGAAATTGTTATCCGAATTTGATACCATTTTTATTTTTTTTAAAAGATTTTGTTTACTTATTTGACAGAGAGAGAGACACAGTGAGAGAGGGAACACAAGGCAGGGGGAGCGGGAGAGGGAGAAGCAGGCTTCCTGCGGAGCAGGGAGCCTGATGTGGGGCTCGATCTCGGGACCCTGGGATCACGACCTCAGCCGAAGGCAGACGCTGAACGACTGAGCCACCCAGGTGCCCCGAGTTTGATACCATTTTTAGGGTGCGCCTGCGATCCTGGGGGTGATCATGGCCTGTCTCCTGTTCAGCGCCCTGTCTGTGTGAGGCGCTGCCCTCCTGCCTGACAGCTGCTCTGTGAGATAGCTTCCCATTATGAGGCTCAGAGGTTGTACAGTGGCTGTGAGGCAGGGCCGGTGTTTGAGCCCAGGTGTGAACAGCTGTGCCATGCTGCATTCGCACCCCAGCATGAAAGGGTGTGGCACCTTCTAGACACAGTGAGTTCCGTGCGAATGGGTTGTGGGTAGTGGGAAAGGAGACGGGGCGAAGCCTTTTCTGTATATGTTTCCGTGCCCTGCTAAGTAGGGTCAGGAAAGAGAGGTGGGGTTTCTGGCCCTGCCCCCAAGACAAAGACACTTCAGGGTCCGTAGGATGGACGACACACGACCTGAAACAAGTAACACATATTCATATGACAGAATGTGAAAATGCCAGCTCTAGGTAAATAGAGGTGGGAAGGGGACTAGAAGGTGTTTCTTTGAAGTCCGTCCCTTTCAGACATTTGCTTTTGAAAGCTAGCTCTTGGGCTCTTGGCAGCAGATTGCCTTCCTCTGGCCTTCTGATCTGGGACCCAAGAACCTGTCCCTCTAATCAGCACCCTTGTCGGTCCTGAGTTGGGAAGGGTTATCTTCAGTGTGACAGTTGTCATTAAGATCTCTACACAGACGAACCCGTCGGCTTATTGAACTAACTGGACCAGCTACTGCTTTTCCAGCACGCAATGCTTTTAAAACTCTCTAGCCCCTGCTTGTTGGGTGAGCAACCCAGAAATGGTTGGTTGGGGGCGGGAGGTGGGCATTCATGAGCCTGGTTATAATCCATGGTTTATGTCTGCCCTGCCTTGTTCCATAGATACTTCTTTTTTAAAAAAAAGTAATTTTTATTTATTTTAGAGAAAGAGTGCAAGGGGAGGAGCAGAGGGAGAGGGAGAGAGAGCCCCGCGTCAGTCAGGCCCCCCCCCCCCGCCCCATATCGATCTCACAACCCAAGCCAAAACCAGGAATCGGAGGCTTAGCCAACTGCACCACCCAGACACCGCTCCACAGATACTTTCTGAGAGTCTCCTGTGTGTCCATCAGACACTGTTCCAGGCATGGAGATAGAGCAGGGAACAGAACAGATGGGGGGCCCTATGCTCAGGGAGCCATCTTTTCCTCGGTTCTCATTTGCTCATGTCCATTTCACAGTTGATGTAAAGGTGCTCTTGGTCTGTGTTTCAGGATTTCACGCGCCTCCTTTCGCCTTAGCCCCAGCCGGCCCTTATGGGGGGAGGGGCGGGGTAAGGCAGCGAGGTGCCTCTGTGGAGGGTGGCGTGTCAGGGGACTGTCTTTGCTTGGGTGATGGGAAAAGCACAGGGCACACCTGTTTCCTAGTGATGTGAGCCCTCCGCCCCTGGCCGGGATGAGCCTGCTCGCCTGCCCGCATCCTAATGCCATTGTTGATTGGAGATAACTTCAGTGGTCATGCAGCACCTCGTCTCCATGGCAACACCTCTAAATATTCCTCTGGTGACTTGTGTTCTACATTCTGCCTGGCTCCGAGCCCTCCTGTGGCAAAATATTCTAAAGATGTTAAAAGAGGGGGGAAAAAAAGGCTCAACTAATAAGTCTATTCTAAACGACTGAGTCATTTGTTTTGATTACCCGGGTGATTGCCAAATGTTAATTTAAAACTGAAATAGGCCATGAGCTCACTGTGCTAACAATGCTGAGTGTTTGAGCTAATACAGCCTGATAATGAGGGGGCCAGATCCACCGCCGGTGGGAATGTTAGATGATAAACAGACAGTGGGGAAATATGCGGAACGTCTTGGCGGTTTAACTTTGAGGGTTGTAAATACAAAGTAGAAGGTGTTAACTGTGAGGCATTTCAAAAGAAGTAGACTTTGGGGTGTTTTCTTTTTGTTTTTGTTTTCAGAATTTCTTTTCTTCTGAAAAGTTAACTTTGCATCTTGCTTCTCATTTTTTCCTGACTTAGGCGCATTGGAAGTTGTTGTCCACTGTGTCCAGCCCTTGCTGACTACATCCCAGTGTCCACACGTCCAGCGTGAGGTAAGTTTCACTGATTGTCACAAATTCGAACACCGATCTTCAGCCTTTCAATGGGTGATGTTGGGGTCGACACTGTAAAAAAAAAAAAAAAAAAAAGCTTTATTTGTATAGTAGACTGAAGAGGATTCATTTTAATTGATCCAACCAATATCCCTGCTTATCCTAAATATTAGCTCTCTGGGGAAGGTCTTTTCGAGGGGGGAGAAAAATCTCATTAGCTTTTAATTTGGGGGCACGAAAAGTGAATGTGCCAAGCACAAGAGAACTGTTAGAAGGTCTGCCTGAGAATCGAGAGGTGCTCATGCCCCAGCGTGGACAGTAGGGAGCAGGAAAGCTCCGCGGAGCAGTAGTGGCATCGAGGGAGGAGATTGCTGCCCAGGCGACCACGTGAGAGGGTCGGGCCGACCCAGTCGGCTGTCCGGGGCGCAAGGAGCCAAGGTGTGCGCTGGTCCTGTAAGATTGCAGGGTAGCAACGCCCGAGAGGGCTTCCGTGGGGCTCCGTCAGCGGGGGCCAGCACGTTGCTTGCAGATCGGAACCGAAGTTCAGAGCCTTGGGCGACCCTTTCACTTTAGCATATGTCCTCCTTCGTCTTCATTTAGCCCGCAGGGCTGACCTCGAACTCTGGGATGATTCAGGGTTACTGTGCTCTCCCGGAGAGGCGGGGCATTCACCTTTGCAAATCTCAAAGATGGTTCATCCAGGCCCAGCGTCAGGGGCCCTGGGCTTTCTGCTTTCTGGGCCCCAGCCTCCCCCACACGTTTGCAGGAGAGGAGGTGACATGTGCCAGCGCCAGACTACTCAGGATTTGCACTTTTCATCCATCCAAGGCTTGCTGCATTTTTGCTTTTGCCTCCCCGCCCCCCGGGCTCAGTCTCACATTCGATGTAGGGCGTTGATTTCAGTGAAGGTAGAGGCTCACGAGCTGGCCGTTGTTGTTTCCCTGACGCCGACTTGCTGTAGAATTCTTCACATGTTTTGAAATATATAGATATTCATACCTTAAAGGATAAAAAACGGAGGACAGATTTTTAGGACCGTTTAATCTGAATTTTGTCCGTTTCCTCAATTACATGGAAGCTGGCAGATCTTCCCAGGGCCCGGGGCTTCCAACTGGCCCAAAGACAAAAGCGCCAGCAGCTTCTCAGCCACGAGCATTCTCGACTCTGCCCTCCGAGGGTCTCGGCCCTGCTGTGGCTGTCGTCTGTAGCCTTTACCTAAAAGGGTAGTTTTCAGACTTTCGTTTTTATAATGATAGAAACCGGTCTTCAAATAAAATCTTAGGCCTTCCTCCAGTAGAGAACACCAGAGCAGAACCGTGACTCTCACCATCCTCTGAGGAGCCCGAGGGCAGCTGGGAGCATGGCGCTCTCTGTCTGAGGAGCAGACGGTGCAGCTCTGTGCCCCCCCCCCCCCCCACCAACAGCCCATGCCTCTCTTTTCCCGCAGCAACAGAGACTAGATTGTTTACGGAGGGCCACAGAAGGGCACAGCCCATCAACTTCGTTGGCCCTCTACAACTCCGATACACTTCATCAGAGAAAGCTTCCACAGAACCTGTGCGTGTTCTCAGAAGGAAACCTTTTCATTGGAGGCTTTTGAGTACATACTCGAAGCGGTTTTGTGATACTAAACCACCCTCGTGACATCTTTAATTTAACCAAAACTTAGCATCTGTGGGTTTCCTTTTAGAGCAGTGAGTTTTCTCTGGTGACTCGATGGAATCTGTTGAATGCTGTTTCCCTGTGGCGGGAATCTATAGGGCCTGACGGGAAGCAGTGCAGTGGTCACGATGCAGCTCTATCTTGTGACCTTCCTTCACTCCTCGTCCTGATTGGTTCATTCCCCCAGCCCTACTGAGTACGAGGCCAGGAGCGTAGGCCCACGTGAGAGGGTCGGGCCGACCCAGTCAGCTGTCCCGGGTGCAAGGAGCCAAGGTGTGCGCTGCCCCTGCAAGATCCCCTGCACGTGGGCCAAAGACAAAGAATACTGCATTTTGGTCTCACACTCTTCAAGTGTAGGCCATCCCTTGATGCTTTTCCTGTTTGCAGAGGGGGAAGCCAAAAGTTGATTTTCCTTTTTAATTAAATTGCCCAATATTGAGTAGGCCCGGATGGGTTCAGGGGGGCAGATCAAAGTCCCTGTCGCCAGTCTGCTCTCTGAGCCTGTGATTTATGCCACCTCCGGCGAGGCATGTGCAAATAATGAAGCATGCGAGCATAGTGCTGGGGACGCAGCTGTGCCTGGAACCCAAATGCCCCCAAAATGAAAGCAAATGTAAATTGCATATTCACACTACATTGTTTAAGTTTGCTCGGAACACTTGAATGGTTTAAGAAAATTGGAGTTTTGCAGTTTTCACGTGAGGATATTTTGTTTTTTAAATAATGAGTCCCAACTTATGTTTAATACAGCATTTGTCACAGGTCAGCCTAATCGTTCAAGAATTTGAAATTATTTCATTTGGCCACCTTTTAATTATGGAATTACTTGGAATGAAAACTTAAACCCAACGTAATTCTTTTTTTTTTTTAAACTTTTTATTTACGTATTCATTCGTTGATTCATTGATTCATTCACTCGTTGGTTCGTTGAAGTCATCTCTGCACCCAGCGTGGCGCTCGAACTCACAACCGCGAGATCAAGAGTTGCATACTCCTTTGCCTGAGCCAGCCAGGCGCCCCGAACCCAACATAATTGTTAACACACCCATGAGCTGGGTATTCTATGTATTTGTTTCTGTAGTAGTGACTATGTAGTGAATGAATTAAACATGTATTTCACATCTAGGAAATATTTGTATCACTGACATATGGTCACTTTCGTTATTGATTTGGCAGTGTGTAATATTCACAAAACAAAAATTTAAAATCTAGTAGTCAAAGTGGTTTGGTTTGTACCATTCATATTGATGTGACCTCTCTTCTTGGTGCACCAGCAAGTAAGCATGAAAACCAGCACAGATGGGTTACACAAGCTTAAAGAATTTGGAAATCATCAGTCTAGAGCCAAGGTCTCAAACTGGTGGGCTGAATCTGGCACACAGAGGTGTTCTTTTAAAATTTTAAGTGAATTGCCAGCATTTAAAAATTGAGAGATTTCACATGTTTTAAAAACCCAGACTTTGAGCTTCTTTTGAAATATCGGAAGATCTGGTAACATCGAGCCTGCATTCCTGTTGGGCAACACTCGGCGGCAGAGCCGAGTAGCTGCTGTGTCTTCAGATGGAAGGCGAGCTCTGAAATTTGCCGTAGCTCCCGCCACTCTCTTACCTCCTCGATCCCAAGGACAGGGGTCGGTGGCCGTTATCTGTGTGTTTTACTCATTTTTCAGACCTGCTTGGCTCTTAGAGGCATGTAAGCTTTCAACCTCCGGTCTAGATGAAGTTGAGGCTCCAGACGGAGAGCCATCCTTTCAAAGTATTAGCTTTTAATTTTCAGGTACATGATGTTGGGTGAGACTCATTTTAACTTAAGGGCATGCATTAAGAGGGCTGAGGATTAGGGCGCCTGGCTGGTTTGGTCAGTAGAGCGTGTGACTCTTAACCTTGGGGTTGTGAGTCCAAGCCCCACATGGGGTGTGGAGATGACTTCCCAAAAAAGGGTTGAGGGTAAACATTTGAGGAGAGAGCTACCTTCTGATGGTGTCTGATTAAGAAGGAGGAGCATTAACAGAGTTTGGGGGATTCCTGTGCTCTTTCCCCCAGCTTTTCTCAAACTTTCACACGTGGATTCTAACACGGGAGGTCTGGGGAAGGGCCTGAGATTGCCCAGTTCCAATAAGCACTGGATTGTACCACTGCTAGTCGGAGGACCCACGTCCCTTTGAATAGCAAAGGGACTCAAACCTAAAATCCTAAGAAAAAGCAGTCGTGCAGTGATGTTTCTACACATCTTTTTCTTTGGCCCTAGAAAGAGAAAGGAGGTCTTGGACAGGCTATTTGTGGTTGAATCTTCATAGGTAAACCTGAGTTCACTTCTAGTTCACTCCACCAGTAGGGTAAGTTTAGAAAGTCAGTTTTGTTTTGTTTTTTTTAAAGATTTATTTATTGGGGCACCTGCGTGGCTCAGTCGCTTCAGCGGCTGCCTTCGGCTCAGGTCGTGATCCCAGAGTCCCGGGACCGAGTCCTGCCTGTGGTCAGGCTCCCTGTTCCTGCTTCTCCCTCTGCTCCTCACCTTGCTCACTCTCAACTCTCTCGCTGTTTCTCAAATAAATAAATAGAAATCTTTTAAAGATTTATTTACTTGAGGTGTGGGGGGGAGAGGTAGGGAGGGGCAGAAGGAGAGGGAGAGAGAGAATCGCAAGCAGACTCCCCACTGAGTGTGGAGCCCAGTGCGGGGCTCGATCTCACAACTCTGAGATCATGACCCGAGCTGAAGTTAAGAGCTGGATGCTCAACCGACTGAGCCACCTAGGTGCCCCAAAAGTCCATTATTTTTAATACGACATAGCCATGTAAAAGATAAATTTTATTTTAAAACGTGCTTTAAATTAAGTACTTACAGTAAAATAGCTACACATGTTAAAGCTGGAGAACCACAAAGTGGGAATTAGAGCTGTGAATTTTGTAACTGTAGGAGAATATATTTGTGAGACGCTTAGGAAACTTAGAAATAAGATGACAGAAAACAGGACAGTTATCAAGTCCCTGGATAAATGATAACCTTGTAAGCTATAAAATGATAGAAGGTAGTCAGAAAGGAAGAGTATCAACAGACTCAAATATATAAAAATTTTCTGAGAGAGTGGATCTTCAGTGTTCTTAACCACCCACACAAGAAAGAGGAGCTCTGAGGTGGCAGATGTGTGAACTAACTTGATTGTGGTAATCAGCTCACAGTGTATACCTATGTCAAATCATCTTGTTGTTTACCTTCAGAAATATGTACAATTCTTGTTCATTAAACCTCAGGAAAGCTGGGGAAAATAATGAAAGGAAAACACACCAGGAAAAGTTTGTGGTGCATTTGATAAGATAGTTAATTTCCATATCATGCGCAGAGCTCATAAGAGGTTGTAAGGCCTGGCACTTGCCTGGCCGTTGGTAGTTGCTCCATAACTGTTGGTTGAATGAATTCTCCAGTAGGTAGAAGGGTAAAAGACACGCACGTTGTATCACAGAGTGAACAAATGCACGGAAAAATGTTCAGCCTCATTCGTATGCAAAGGAAAAATATTCAAATGTCACAAAGGTGTATTTTTCACCTATTAAGTCAATAAAAACAAAAGGAAAACCTAGAGCTCATATGGTTGGTTGCCTCGAAACTGAGAAACACTCACTGCTGGTAGCCCTGTAAGTTGGTAATAAGCCTTTTGGAACATTATTTGGCAGTTTATGGCCACAGTCCCAAAGATTGGTACCCCTTGGTCCAGTAATCCTGTTTTGGGCAATGCGTTCTAAGAAACAAATTGTTCTAAGAGAAGAGAATGAAAGCTGTATGTTACGGGTATTCATCACAGGGGTATTTGCATGGACAAAAAGTTTGAAAGAATTTACGTGTCCAACATTAGAGAAATGGTTTATGTACTCTAGAAGGATTCTTGGTTAAGCCATTAGGATACATCTGTGCAGTGGAATTCCGTGAATCTGCTCAAAATGATCATCTTGAGGCGTGCAGACGGATACGGAAGAATTGTGTAACACAGCCTTGCTAGAAAATGCACGATGTAAACTTGTTGATGTGCTGTGATGATGGCCTTGTGAAGAGCCGTGTGCATGCGGACAAGAGCGAGGGGTAACACTTCATTTGAGGTTTTTTCCGTATTACTCTCCTGTGGTTTGTACATTGTACCAGAAGTCTACGGCTCGCTTCGAGGTTGAGCTTCCTCGGCTTTCACCTCCTTCACTCGTGTCACAAGCCGTTGGTGTTGAGTGAATACCTGTGAGACTCTGAAACATGGTGAGGACGCCTGCCGAGAGCCTAGACCTGGGGTTCTGATGACAGGGTTCCTACTTGCTGCTTTGTCCCATCATCCTCCGCTTCTGGTTTTCTTCCCTTTTCCTTCTCTTCTCCCATTTTTCTTCTGTTTTCTGTGGTTGGTAGAGAGGCATCTTGGTGTCCCACGTGGTCGAGTGTAAATCTTTGCCCCTGAGCTTTTTTTTCTCCTTACTGGAGACGCAAGGGCAATGCCTAGTTCATCTTCTGGTGGCACTGAGCTAAGTGACAGAACTCGGCTCTGGTGTCCCGAGCCTCTGTACAGCGGCCCCTCCCCTCCAGCTGGGTTCCCTGTGTCAGATAGACTTGTTTCCCTGCCGTAAGTGTTCTTTTCTCCTTTAATTAGGTCAGTTACTTCGTGTCTGTTTTTCTTTTCTGACATGGTTTCCTCTGGCTTGAGCACCACATATTTTCCCCATATGTCATTGCCTCTGGAGCTTCATGTTGCAATCGTCGTTCAAGGGGAACAGAGAGCACATTACTTGGGGGGGGGGCGGGTAGCCCTTGACTCTGCCTGCCCTTTGCCTGCATGAGCATTCCTATTGCTTTTGGGCCCAGTTCTGTTTGGTTTTGTAGTCTTCCTCGTCAGTTATGTTTGGACTGAGAGATACTTAAGTAAAAATAATGGTAAGTCAGAGATCTGTCTGGCAAAGGTGCAGCCCATTTGTTAAGGTTACTGGTTTATTTACCTCCCCTGTCTCTATGGTGACTAAGTCCGGCGCTGGGATTTAATGGACTTAATTTTGACCTCTTGGACATGGCCTAGCTTTCCCAGCCTCTGATACAGAAGGAATTCATTTTCACTGGAGGAGAGAAACTGCCTCCCTTAGAGGAAGGGTCCTCACAGGATTCTTGAAAAGTGGGATCTCCAGTCTTGGATTCTTCAGCCGTCTTCGATCAGAGTTCGTATAGCACTTGTGAAGGAAGCTGAGAAGTCTTCTAGAGAAACACGCACGTGCACACAATATTACTGAAATCATTTTCTTTTCAGTGAAATAAAGTATTATGTAGTTAATGTGAAGGAACGGTCTGTAAGAACTTTTTATAAGAGAACCACTTGTAAGAATAGTCCATCGATGGGAAGGAACATTGACTGATTGGATGTTACATTTTTTTTATTTTTAAAACGTATCTTCTTTGGGCGCCTGGGTGGCTCAGTTGGTTAAGCGACTGCCTTCGGCTCAGGTCATGATCCTGGAGTCCCGGGATTGAGTCCCACATCGGGCTCCCTGCTCGGCGGGGAGTCTGCTTCTCCCTCGGCCCCTCCCCCCTCTCATGCTCTCTCTCTCTCTCTCTCTCTCTCTCTCATTCTCTCTCTCAAATAAATAAAATCTTTTAAAAAAAGTATCTTCTTTATCCATTACAGGATTATAAATTCACATACATATCAACCGTATTTCAGAGGTTTTTTTTTTAAGATTTTTATTTATTCATTTGCGAGAGAGACAGATAGAGAACAAGCAGGGGGAGAGGCAGAGGGAGAGGGAGAAGCAGACTCCCTGCTGAGCAAGGAGCCCGATGCGGGACTCGATCCCAGGACCCTGGGATCATGACCCGAGCCAAAGGCAGACGCTTAACCATCTGAGCCACCCAGGCGCCCTATATTTCAGAGTTTAAGCATATTAAACTGAGCCGCCGAAGTCCGTAATAAAGGTTGGGTTGGACAAGGATTCCCGTGGAAGAAGCCAGATTTGGACTGAAATTCAGGTCTAGTGTTCCACCTGTATCCACTTGATGTGACCTCCAGGGTAGCTGGTGTCAAGCCATCTTTGACTGAAGTTGGTTCAGACTTTGGTCTGCCCTGTTAAAACTTTGGATCCTCTCCCATATGATGCTTTGAGACTTAGAAGGATACCCCGGTTTTAGGAAGCTTAACGATTTATCCATAATCACGTCAGAGTGCTTTGCTTTACTTTATTTAAGGCTTGGGTATACTGTGTTAGTCTTTTCACGGAGAATGTACCTGTTTGCAGGTCCTTTCATCTTCTCTAGGAGCAAAGTCATATATGTGAATTTTCTTTAAAACCAAAGCAAAGGAGCCCATTGGTGACTAACAAGCATTGCGCGAAGGCCGAGGTGGGAGGTGACATGAGTGTGTTGCATCCTTATTCCTCAGTGAGATGTTAGGGTTCAGATCGGTCATCACATTCGGTTCAAGTCAAATAGGAACTTGTGAATACCTAATGTTTTTATTAAGATTTTTTAATGTCATAAAACTCCTTGGATGTGGAGGTTGTCTTACGACTTTCTCTGTCATCAGCTCGTCTATTAATAGGACAAAGACTTGAGGAGCCAGCAACAGATGCTCACCTGTAAAGGGATCCATACTTGGGAGATGAATGCTGGATAGTCACTCAAGTCCTGGGCTTGAAACTTCTCAGATTAAGGTCACCCCCAAATCATGTACATTTTTGTCGTGGTCAGTACAACAAGCCCAGCTGAGGTCAAAGCTTTTGCAGACCTCAAACCCTGAAGGCCGAAGCCCTTGACTTTTATCCTCCTTATTATCATTGTCACCATCATTCTCATCCTATCAGCCTTATGTGCGGAAAGCCCGGCATGGAGAACTGTGCTAATACTAGTCATAATTTATTTTATTATTTCTATAATTGTGAATATTTCCATTTTGTTTAAACAGCCCTAGGCATCGGATCAATTTAACTAAAAAGGATGAAATATCCAAAAAAATGTGTTTAGAATAGCCGCCTCCCTCTTCACTCTCCTGTCCTGTCAGCCAGATAAGCTTCACACTTCGCATCGCGTCTCTCCCAGAGGGGTATCCAGGTGGCGGGTGAACAGTCAGTTTCTGTAACACTTCTTCGCCTAAGAAGTCAGGCAGTGCTCCCTGGGGAGTTTGGTGAAAATCTGTGCTCTTTGTGAGTCTGTGGCCATCTCTTCAACCATGTGATGTGTGTACACGGTATGACCATTTTCATACATACATTCTTCAGGGCTGTGAATTAGTAATTTACATAAGACATACTTCCAGAAGCAGTGGAGCTTTCTCTGTGGATTCCGGTGATGGGTTTGTGTACCCAGTTGTCAGTGTACGTGTGGTAGGGGATTCGTCGTCCGTAGTGTCTTCCGCTCCCTAAAGTGGTTCAAATGCTCACGAACGGAGAAGGTGAGTTCCACTCTTGGTATTGGGCTCACGTGACAGGTTTGAACCCAGAGACAATACGGCATATGCTGCGTTCTTTTAGCCCTTCCTTCATGTTCCTAGCTGTGTCCTCCAAACCCTCGGGCCTTACAGACTTTACACAGGACCTTGCCCAGCTCCTGAGGGTGTGGGGACAATCGAAGGCCCAAAGAGAGTCAAGGATTTGGTTGGGGCTGCCATCTTGTAGGGTGGTTCCCCCTTAGCTGCGGTTCCGCTTTCTGGGGGTTTGCGTCACCTGCAGTCAGCCATGGTCTGGAAGCAGGTGATCCTCCTCCCGACGTAGCGTCAAGAAGATCAGAAGTAGCCTGATGCTACGTCAAGGTGCCTCCATCCTTCACTTCGCTTCCTCTCGTCACGGAGGCATCTCCCCTCACATGAGCCCCACGCGGAAGAAGAGTGCGCCACAATAAGATACGGAGAGAGGGACCGCGTTCGCATAACCTTTGTGACGGTACATCGTCCTAATCGGTCTATTTTATTGTTAGTTATTATCATTCGTCTCTTACTGTACCTAATTTACAAATGAAACTTTATCATCGGTGTGTATGTACAGGAAAAAACATAATCTGTGTCGGGATCGGTACTGTCCGCGGCTTCAGGCATCCACGGGGGTCTTGGAACAGATCCCCTGCGGGTGAGGGGGCACTGCTGTCCTCTGCTTTCCCCCAGGAAACTGGAAGCTCTTTGGGAGTGGAAATACTGTGTTTTCTCTGATGTCCTCCATATCAGCTGTGGATTCAGTGCTAGAGGCTTTGCCAGCAGTCACTGGAGAAACTGTTAATTGAATGAAGGGCATTTTATGAATTAGAAATCATACAGAGCATTACCATGTTATTGCTCAGGGACTGCCTCAGGATCATTGTTTGACTCCCTGTTCCTCTAATACCGGACATCATTGGAGCATGTTCTCGAATAGATCAGTCCCTCCTACCTCATTGTAACATGGCGTCATTGGTTTCCAACCCTTTGTTATGCAGTTTTTCAAATAGGCAGAAAAGTTGAAGCTATACAGGACATGTTCATATGCCCACCGCCCAGATTCTATGATTATGCATTTCACTGTGTTTGCTGTTTCACATCCATCCATGCGTTAGTCTGTCTTCATTTGTGGGTGCATTTCAGCATAAACTGCCAGCATCCATGTACTTCACCCCTAAACACTTCAGCGTGCATGTCATTATGTGGTTTTAATTTTGACCTTCTTAGAGCTGCTTTCAGATTTTTAAGGTTCTGGCGCTTGTGGTGGCAGTGGCTAAGAAGAGACGGTAAGCTGAATGTGAAATAAGCTCCCTTTTCAGACGCGGGTGGGTGTTTTTGTTGTCTAACGACAGCAAGCATACCAACCTATACGTATCACTGTGCCCCCTTCCCCCCACGTTACACGGTCACGTTACTTGTATTGTTGAGACTTGGAATGCCAGCCGAGGACCTGGAGTTGAGGGTCTCATTTATATGAGGAAAACTGGAGAATTGGGGTTGAGGATAGTGGGGCAGAAGGTTAGAGTTAGGTCCGACAAGAGTTGGGGAAGGAGGTTCAGAGCCAGGAATCGAGCAGTGCGTTACTTCTTACAAAGTCTAGGGAAGGCTCAGTGGCTGTGTATATTACCTGGGGAGCCATGGGTCTCGTAAACGCTAATAACAGTACAAGTACAGGGTCCTTCCGTTCCTTTTTTTTTCCCCCCCAAGATTTTATTTTTAAGTAATCTCTACTCCCATCATGCGGCTCAAACTCACAACCCCAAGATTAAGAGTCACACGCTCTAGCGATTGAGCCAGCCAAGCACCCCATGGGTCCCTCCGTTCCAGTGGTTTTCACGTTATATTCCATGGAATCCTAGAATTCATAGAAATGTTGCAGAGGTTTCACCAACATTGGAATTAGACTTTTCA
The DNA here is from genome assembly GCF_003265705.2 of Callorhinus ursinus. Classification (NCBI taxonomy): domain Eukaryota; kingdom Metazoa; phylum Chordata; class Mammalia; order Carnivora; family Otariidae; genus Callorhinus; species Callorhinus ursinus. Next base: position 308,212 of record NW_027397126.1, read on the forward strand.
AAGTGTATTGAACTATTTAAAAAAAAAAAAAACTGACATAAAGCAACAGACCTATTCAATGGTGTTTTGTAGTAAATTTTGACATACTGGAGAACACTTACTGGTTGACTTGGAAATAAGTAAAGGTTATTCATGTCAACTTAAAATAAAATTTTGGATAACACCTATCTGTCAACTATCAAAGCCAGGGTAATATTTCTGTGACAGGAATAAAGACAAAAAGGTCTTCAGCAAAACCATTCCACTAAAGCCATGGTGTTAAGGCATTGGCCTGAGAAAGCTGAAGTTACAGTTTGGTTTCCAGTTACCATGAGCGCTTAGCCATCTGTTATATTTAGATTTTTTTGTCTAGTACCTTTAGGAATCTGGAAACCAATGAGTATATGCTTTCAACTTGAAATGGCCATAAAAGGGGGAAAGGTAGTTAAGAGGCTGGAGGCTGGCTCCTGTGTCATTCCTCCGTTGGGGCCGTGTGAATGGATTGGGGAACCTTCTAAAAGGTCTCTCTCTTGGCCCATAGCTCAGACTGCTCAATCTAAGTCTGAAGATGTTTGTGTGCAGTATTGCAGTTTACGATGAGATTTTTCAGGGCTTCTTGGATTATGCCCGAAAAGCTTTACAATGGCTTTGGCAGATTCCTTTCAGATGGAGGCGGTGGTACTCACTGTCCTTTCGTTCTGGATTGTACCATGTTCTGTGCTTACCGTCTCAAATGCCTTTTGGAAGCCAGCACCTGCTTGTGTGTGGCTATGGTTGTGTTTTGAAATGTTTGCTTATCTATATTTTATTCCCCCCTAACATCTTACGATGAAGATTTTCAAGGTTGAAGTGATTTTGTGGTGCACACCTGTATCCCATCATTTGAGGCTGCCATTAACATTTTACTGTATTTGCTTGATCACAGTATCTACCCATTCCTCTGTCTATCCATAAATAATAAATAATACTCTTTTTGGATGCATTTCAAAGTAAATGCAGTAGATTTCACCAGTTAAGTAGCTTTATGTATTTTACACACTTGGAGTCTGGCTTTTTGAACACTACACAAAGGGGCATGTGTCGGCCTAGAGTCCTATGAAAGATGTAAAATAAATGCTCAGTTTTACTGGGAAAAAATTTAGAGACCTTATTTTTAAAAGTAACGGATTTTCTGGAATTCTGGCATGGTGTTGGAAAAGAATACTGGTGTATTTTTAAGTCTGAACTTTCTCGTGACTCAGATGTTACTGACCCCTGATAAAGAAGGGGGGTATCCTTGTAAATTTTGTTTTCATTGTTGAGACGGGAGCCAAATAACTTCCACCTCTTACAAAGAGGCAGGAAAAAAAAAATAAAAATGTTATAAACAGCGAGTGTTGGTCACTCCAACAAAATCTATTTTATTTGGAAAGCAGAGGGGAGCAGTTAACTGAGGACTGAATTGGTCTATGCTGGATCCGATCCCAAACCCTGGTGTCAAGGTGTTAAGTGCAAATTATTAAAAAACACTCTTGTTACAATTGGAGCAGTGAGACCGAGATGGAGATGAAAGATTTGAGTGTGTGGCTTTTGCCCCTATTTGTACGGAAAGCACTCTGCATTCTTGCAAACCTGTGTTGTTCTTCCCTTTATTCTCAGTCCCCAGAATCGTGTCCAGACGCTCTCCCTTGGCCCAGGGGGCTGACTGGGTGTATTTCCTTCTGGAAGTCTTCACTTGCGCTCTTGAGTTAGCTGGCAGATCCCTTAAAAGCGTTTCCAAGCAGCTTTTCCCACTCCCCAGCTCATCCTGTAGCTTCCACCCCGGTTCCGGCTGCTGTGGTCCCCATCTCTGACCTTCCACAAAAAGTTAGTGTAGATGAACGAAAAGTTAGGATAGAAGATCTTTGGGGTGAGGAGTAGGTGGGGGATGTGGGCGGAGAACTGGGTGATTAGGTACATTTTAAATGTGTCAATAGAACTTGACTAGGACCAAATTATGCGTAGGGAGTTGTACAGACTTTACCAAGCTCCTCAGACAGACACACTACCATTTCAAGCTCATAAAAACTCCTTGGCACCGGGCGCCTGGGTGGCTCAGTTGGTTAGGCAACTGCCTTCGGCTCAGGTCATGATCCTGGAGTCCCGGGATCGAGTCCCACATCGGGCTCCCTGCTCAGCAGGGAGTCTGCTTCTCCCTCTGACCCTCCCCCCTCTCATGTGTTCTCTCTGTCTCAAATAAATAAATAAAATCTTTAAAAAAAAAAAAAAAAACTCCTTGGCACCATAGAACAATATGTACTTTGGTCTCGGAAGAGACCGTTAGGTCACAGAGATTTTTATTCCTCTCTACCACTGACTTGCTCTTTGGTTTTTTGGTCTGTTTGTTTTGTAAGATTTTATTTATTTGACAGAGAGAGAGAAAGAGAGAGAGTGAGCACAAGCCGGCGACGGGGGGGGGGGGGGGGGGTGGTGGTGATGGCAGGTGGCAGAGGGACAGGGAGAAGCGGGCTCCCTGCTCACAGGACTCGATCCCGGGACCCCGGGATCATGACCTGAGCCAAAGGCGGACGCTTCACCGACTGAGCCGCCCGGGCGCCCCTGACTGGCTCATTGATCTCGGATTGTGACTGGCCTGTTTGGTGCTGGTGGCGTTGAGCACCGATACTGCAGCTGATGAACTGTCTGTGCTATGACAGAGCAGGTTACAACTGCATCTAGTTTTTGTTACAGCTCAGGCGCTTGAATTATTTCGTTAACATTTAGATACTATCACGAATCAGGGTTAATGTTTGGAAAGGGTCGTCCCAGGTACGAATACTTTATGTTCTGTCGTCCACGTGTATAGTACCATCTTAATTAAATATTCCCACAGATCCGTTTAGAAGGTACAATTTCTCCCTGCAAAACATATGTTTAAAACACATCGAAATTGATTAGACTGTGCACTTCTTGCTAGCAGGAAGGCAGACAGTTGTCTGGATTTATGATTAGGACAGGTGACAGGACTTGCGCTTCTATTCTTGGTTTGATCTCACCCCCTCACTTAAGGCAAGATGCTTAATCTTTTTAATGTGTCAGTTTATCCCTCTGTAACACCTGTAGCCTTCTTTCATGAAAACAGTACCTGGTTTTTATATATGACATTTGAGGATGTGATACAGTACGTGGCATGGAGGTTCAAATGACTCCGTAGAAATTATTTGTATGTTGAATGATGATCTTGACAAATTACTACTTACTACATTTAGAAAGTTACAACTCTGGAGGGAATTGATATTTGATATTGTTGTCCTGTGTGTTCTAAGTTACCATCATAACAGTAGGAAAATAAACCCTGTCTTGGCTGTGTTACAAAGGGATTAACTCACTTCTTCAAGTTGTTACTAAATCTCCAGCCCTTTCCACAACAGAAATAAAAAGTGCTCCTTGTTTTCTTTACTTTTTCCAGGATAGAAGTCTTCAGACTAACCTTGGGGTAATTTTTTCTGTTGTTGAGTGTTTTCCAAATGATTCTCTTTGTGGAGACGGAAGGGTAAACCATGTCAGAGACTGAAAGCAACTGAAGTTGCGCCCCTACAAGTGTGCAGAGGGGGAGGGTATGCCTTTGATTCGTAGATCAAAGCAAAGAGCCAAGATTATGTGGAGCTTGCCTATTACACATTTGTTCCCAGCTCCGTGTGTCTTTGCAGAGAATGAAATCAGAATGAAATACAAGAGGATTAAAGAGCTAGACTCTAAGTAAAAGTGAAATGCCCATATGACTACTTTCTAAATTCTCTATCCTGGGAAGCGTGGGCTAACGAGCGGGAGAATCTGTGTCACGGAGGTTGTCAGTCTCTTCCTGATGATCTGCTCCTAGATTTTATGGTGCGTAATAAATAGGTGTATGTTTTTCGTGAAACTCGTGGGGTGTGAATCAGGTGAAAACTTAGATCCACTTGAAAAATGAGGAGACACTACCTGCCTGGGTACAAAGCCTGATATATGTATGTATTTTTCTTTTCTTCGACAAATCTATCCTTTCAGCGTTCCTTTTCAGTTCGGACAGTACCAGGGCGCAGATGATGTAATTTGGTTCCTAAAACAACCCGATAGGGATAGCAGGACACGTATTAATGTCCCCATCGTATTGATGAGGAGGGAAAATGAACCGACGGAGCCAAGGATTCTCTCTGGGATTTCTGATTCCACATCTGTTGTTCGTTCCTTGAGTTAGAAAACAGTCTAAGTCCGCAAAACACTCCCTGGTCTTTTCATTAAATGAAAGCTGAAAGTTAATTTCACTTTTATACCCTTGTCTCTGTTTTTACAAAGTTAACTTGTAATTGGCTTTGCAGTGGCTGACTCCTGAATTAGGCTCTTCTCTGCCCACTTCCTTATCCAATATGATCATGTATATGGGCTTCGGCATTTATTTGTGACATTAAACAAGTAGACAGTTTGAAGTGAATTAAAATTAATTCGGTTTTGTGATTTTTATAATACTCCCGGTTTGCTGCACTGAGTTGCCATAACCCTGAGACTGAGGATCCCTGTTTGAACGTCTAACACAAATAGCTGGGAGGCACACTTCTGAATCGATTTGCATTTATTACACTGATTTATAAACTTCTGCCCTGTTTCCTGATCTCCAAAGAGTTAACTTGTCAAGTGTCTGCTGTGAGGTTGGAGTGCGGTGCTGGGGACATTTCTTTCTCTCGTTGGTCTCAGCTGGTAAGTCAGGGACGAAGAGAACACAAGTCACCTGGCCTGGGGTTAGTGATGTGACCTTGGAGAAAGAAGAGCCCATTTCAGGACTGACTGACTTTTGAGGCCACAGACCTCAAGCTGCTCTCCTGCTTTCAAGAAGGAACACTCACAGGGTTCATTTAAAACCCTGCTACAGAGAGAGTCCAAAAAATCCCTACCCGGTTTCTGTAACGAACGAGGATGGTGTTTTGTTTTCCCAGAATGCAGTTTGAAGGTCAGGCCTGTGAGTCAGAGCCGGGCACTCTGGTGGTGGTATGCACCAGGGACGCGTTCCCGGTCTAATCACCCGCCAGGCCTTGTGCCCGGCTCAGGCCGCTCCATTATAACCCCCAGCTGAAGCAGCCACCTTTTGTTTTTAAAAATAGATAAAGAGGAGAACGCGAACATTGGAAAATCAGATACCATATGTACTTTTATAGCTTTTCAGCCCAAAGACTTGATGAACACCAAGTGCCTCATCAGCGTTGGGACAGGGCCGGCCCCCCCCCCCCACCACGGCCAGCGCTGCGGCGCGGTGCGGCTCTGTGTGAGCGTACGTGTACATTGTCCGGATAAGTGTTCTACTCCCTTTCTTGTTTTGTAATTCACTGGCGAGGCATTGTGGTCTGGTGCAAAGAGCACTAAACTTGGAATCAAAAGCCACTTCCTGTCTGGGTAGCTTATTAACTCAGGGTAACCTTAGCATAGTTGGCATGGGATTTCCAGATGGCATCCTCTCTGCGTGGACAAAAATAATCGACCATTTCAGTAAGCTGTGGTGGGTGCCACCCGATCCACTCGAGAGACTTTCATCTTTTCCTTTTTCTCTCTTGCTCCCTTGCATCCCTTGTAAAGTCACAACTCTTTCGTGCATCCGACCCCTGCTGGGTGCGAGAGGAAAGCAATCTGATTAAATGAACTTACTACTTTTTTAAAAAATTTTTTATTGTTATGTTAATCACCATATATTACATCATTAGTTTTTGATGAACTTACTACTTTTATTACTTGGTTCCTGGTTTGTACTAACAGACCGGGAACAACTTAAGTGTCTGTCAGTAAGGGACTGATTAAGACAATTGTGGTATATCTACCCAGCTGAATACTATGTACCTTATGAACGCTTTATGCACTCATACGCAAAATTCTTGAAAATATATTAAGTCCAAAAGGCAAGGTGTAAAAAAGTATGTATAGTAAGTACATCACTACTATGTCTTTAAAAGGGGAAAAAGACAAAACATATACAGCTCCCTCTTTTCCGAGGCCCAGTATCTCTGGAAACATAAGAAGACACTGGTATTGCTGGTGACTGAGAGAGGGAAATGGGCATCCGGGGATGGGCAGGAGAAGATGATTTTTCACTATGTACTCTTTTGTCCCTTTTAAAAAAAACACTTTAATATTTAAAAAAATAAAGTAAATCCGTACACAAAACAGAATGTTCAGCAGCAGCATTACTCATAATAGTGAAAAAGTAGAAACAGCTCCTGTCCGTCAGCGGACGAGTGAATAAACAGGGTGTGGTATATCCACACAATGGAATATTATTCGGCGGTAAGATACAGCGAGGGGCCATACCTGCTACGACATGGCTGAAACTTGAAAAGAGCAGGCTTAATGAAAGGAAGGCAGGGGAAAAAAAAGGGGGGGGGAAGGAAGGAAGGAAGACAGGCACAAAAGATCACACACATCGTCTGATCGCGTTTCTATGAAGTGTCCAGAATCGGCAGCTCCACACACAGGAAGTAGATGAGTGGTTGCTGGGAGCCTGGAGGAAAGGGGGGTGGGCAGGGAGTGACTGCTGATGGGCACAGGGTGTCTTTCTTGATGATGAAAATGTTCTGGAATCAGGTGAGGGTGATGTTTGCGCAACTTTACGAAGATGCTAAAAACCACCGCCGTGTACTGTACACTTTGCAAGGGTAAATTTTGTGGTATGTAAATCGGACCTTCATATATAAACGGAAAAGCAACCTGGTGGAGTCACGAACATGGAAACTTGAAGAATCACTGTGAACATATGAAGCAGTGAACAACTTCCTTACGTTCCCACCTAAGAAATATTTCCATTGTAAAATATTTCACGTAGTGTCACTGATGACACCAGGGACCTTCTTATTATCCTTTAGCTACTTTCCCCGACACTCGCCCGTGATCTCATTTCATTGGGGAATATTGGTGACCCAGATGAAGGAAGCCCTGATCCATGTAAAGGACTTGCGGTACGTGGGATCGAGGTGTTGTGGCTAGAGGCCTTCCCCGGTCCCTGCCCCTGGGACAGAAGGCCACGGCAGCTTTGAAAGGAGCCTCAGGGAATCGTGTGGGCAAGTCTGCCCTCTCTCCCCTGATAACTGGTCCCAGAGGGGCCCCCTGTCTCTGTCCTGCCTCCCTGCTCCCAGGAGCCGCCCCTTTTCCCTTTCTTGTACCCTCCTGGGTTGAGCTGAGTCACAGCATTTAAGGAGCCCTTCCTAAAAGGACGGGAGACCGGTGGGCCTGACAAACATAGTTCCTCTTCCCTCTCGTCGCACACCCTTCCCACACCCTTCACAGGTGCTGTGGCACTGCCGACTGTCCCCCAGCAGGACAGTTCCCATCATGGCAGCTGGCCCGTCCGTGGGGTCGGGCAGGTAACAGTGTTGTGTCAGTGTTCCCAACTCCGGGTGCTTAAACCCGAATTCCTCTTGGGGTGGGCATGGGAGGTTGACCACAACGTCTTTGGTCAGGAGCGGGGTAGGCGATGTGTCTTTCAGTTCCGCCAGCCCCTGAGACCTCGGGCCTTACTGTGCTCACTCCAAGCCAAGTCTCCCCACACACCAGCTTACCTCAGGTTGGCTGCTGAGCCCTTCCTCTGAGTGACCTAGTAAGATAGGTGGGGGTTTTTTTTAAAGATTTTATTTACTTATTTTAGAGCCAGGGAGCACGAGTGGGGAGAGGGGCAGAGGGAGAGGGAAAGGGAGAGACTCTGAAGTGGACTCCCCACTGAGTGTGGAGCCCGATGGGGGGCTCGATCCCACGACCCTGAGGCCATGACCTGAGCCAAAACCAAGAGTCAAACACTTAAACTGACTGAGCCCCCCAGGCGCCCCTAAGACAGGTCTTTGAGACCCATGCCCTTGGCATTCATTCAGAATTAATTCACATAATACATACAGAACTAAGCTATGTTATGGCCAGAGCTTACTGTTTCTGATGGTATAGGTAGCCTCTTCTCGTTGTTGATCTCCATGGGCCAACTTAAGATCAGAGATGCGATCCGTGGGTGGCCTGCCTCATTAAGTAGTCCCGTCAAAGCAAGCTTTTATTGGTTGTGTTGGAAAGTCCAGTCGTCCATTGGGGTCACTGGGCCCTTACTTGGTTGGAGGGATGCAGGGAAAATCCCTCCCCACCCCAAGTCCGAGCAGGTGACCTAGATGTAGGGGGTCTTTTATTTTCACTAGAGGATCAAGAGAGCAGGCTTGTTCTCCCTAGGTGTCTGTCATCTCTTCCTAGACCCTCCATGTCCATGCAGGATATACCGCTCTGTCGTCTGGGGTGTCGTGCCTGCCAGAGGCTGATAGCACTGAGTCCCTAGGACATTTAGAATTGTCCTCGTGGGGATGTCTCACGCCCGTAACCCTTACAGTTTGGGCTCTCACTTCTTTTTCACATGTCCTCTGTGAAGCGGTAAGCTCGAAAAGAAATTTTTCTTTTGCAGGCATCTGCTGCTCGGGAATCCTCACTTGCAGAGTATAATTGAATAAATAGCAATATATCGTGCTTACAACAACCCTATTAACATAGGTGCTCCTGTCATGGCCATTGTACAGAGGGGCAGACTGAGTCACAGAGAAGTTAAGTAGAATTTGCTGGCACACAGCCAGTAAGCGGTGGAGACAGGATTCGATTCTGGACATTTTGGCTCCGGAGTCTGTGCCCTTAGCCACTACTACACTGTTCCCCTGAAACTTGAGAAGATAGGTAGAGCCCTATGAAACTCCAGGCAAATCCCATGTTTGTCTTAGAACGATGTTAGTTGTTCAGACAATCTCATATAAGAATTAAGACTTGACTTTCTTTCACGGAAGCCCTCAAGAGTCCTTATGGCCCAGTCTACACCATTTGATCTGCAAGCCATCGAAGGAGGTGGAATCCTTGCCCTGGGCCCCTGGTTTCCTTCTCCACACCTGAGACTGGCTAGGCTCCTCTACACTTGGTCCACATTCGCGTATTTGTCTTCTTTAATGATCACGCTGCTGGAAAATGAACAAGAAAGGTTGGGATTTGAGGTAAATGTGTGGTAGTCTTTCCAAGTGCGTGACCTCTGGTGGCTTCTGCCACTGTCGCTGCAGACTCCTTGTCGTGTTCTATTTGCCGGACTTTGTGTTCCCGTCATTCTATTCACGTACCCGCTGCCTGGCATGGCGAGCGCATTGCTTGACTTCAAGAGCTTTGGAACCACTCACTCGTGCTCCTTCTGTGTCAGCTGTTGTAGGTGGGCCCCTTTGCTCCTCCCTCAGCCTGGAACTCCCCTCTCTTGGCTCTCCATCAGCTGCTCCGTCCCGGTCGCCTCAGCTGAAGTGTCTGCTCCCTGATGAGACTCCTGCCGTAGCATGAGAGAACCTGCAAACTGTTCCGCCTGCAAATCATACAGCCGTCCCTGAGCCTGGAGGTCTGTGACCCAGACACCTAGCCTCTGCCGATGACTCTCTGAAGTCAAGGGACCGTAAACTGCATTCCCAAGTTTTGACACTGGCGTGACTGAGCAGCCTGATGTGGTGCAGGGGACCAGGGCATCGGGGGCCTGGACGCTCAGGTTCTAGATCTGGAGCTGCTGCTAAGTCCGTGAGGCAGGTCATGCCCCATCTCTGGGCTTTAGTTTTCCTGCCTGTCAAAGGGCGTGCCTGAGCCAGGTCATTTCCAAGTCTTTGTGAGGGTGGCATCGCGCACAGACCCCGCCTGCTGGACTCTGTCCTCACCGTGCGCAGACTGACAGAGAAAACAAGCTACCCTTTGGGGCGGTAAGGTCATGGCGGGCCACCCACAGGATGACACTGGCCTTTGCCCTGGTCTTGCTGTGGCGTTTTCACGGTCTAAGGCCTGTCCTTGCGCACAGGGTAGCTCTTACCACAGAAAGCAGTTCATGTTTGCTCCCTCAGACGTGAATCACTGGGGTCCACCACCCTCCTGGGTCTGCCTGTGGGTGTGTGCTTCGAATCGGGGTTGCGACGCTGCTCAGGCAGCCAGATCATGGCCCTCGGGAAACCCGGCAGGGGGGGACCAAGTGAGGCTTTCGCCCTGATGGCCTTCGAATCCTCCAGAAACCTAGATTGCCCTCTCTCAGTCAAGGCGGTTGCCTAACAAAATGTGGACTTCCTTCCTGAGTGACCCCCAGATCCCTGCTTCATCTCCTTCCTCCTGTGCTCCCATTGCCACTCTGTACCCCATGATCAAACCCCGCAGAGCCACTCAAAAGGGTTTCTGACCTTTGCCCTGAATTCCAGGGCCCCACCAATGACTGATAAGGTAGCATAATAATTACAGTCTTTTGGTAGATGAAGGCAGGATATATGTTACTAGGTGAGGTCTCCCGTCAGGAAGCAGGGCTCATGAGGTCCTGTGAGGACACCTGTGGTCAAGGGAGTCGATCCCAGTTAGCAGCATTAAGAATGAAGAGATGGGAGCTTATTCGAGGTCCTGTTCTTTCCTGTTGTGGATATTAATCAGCTGGGTAAATTAGAGACTAGGGTCACGGAATGTTTAGCCCTGGAGCATCTATCAGAGGCTTGAAATGTCCCTAACAGGTGGCCTCGGTGAATGCCAGGACTTAGCATGATTGAAAGGGTGTTTTGAGTCATGGCACATGGCAACATGGAAATAAAACAGATATATCACAAGTGGGTGGTAGAAATAGACTGGAAGAGAATTTTAACACCTAAAATATGACAAAGATTTATCCCTGCTAGCTTCTCAGTTTCATGAAACATTTTATTTTCATCTGATCTGAGATTCTGCATTCACGTTACATATTTCCTTCTAAAACTTTTCTGGTTTCTGTTTGTTTGCTTCTGTCATCTTCCTGTTTATTTACTCTTTTAAGTGTCACTTCATTTTTTTTTTTTTTTTTTTAAATCTGAGGTCATCGTAGTGGCTTACTTTGAAAATCATTTGTTCAGCATTGTCTCGATGGCGATTTCTAGTCAGAGGCCCATAAAAATATCTATAAGATGTGGTTGGGATCATTCCTACATCTTGGCGAGGGTCTAGGAGGGGCAGATCCTGGGGGCAGGAGACATTGAAAACTTCCTAATCCTAGAATGACATTTTCAAAAATCAGATGGCGCAGGCCGTGGCACGTGTTGCAGTTCATCTCCAAGTGAGGATTACCAGGAAACCGTGTTAGCCCTGCTTGGTTAATTGTGAGGGGGACAGGTCTTCTCTGGCGTGATGAACATTTTCGAGGTGCTTGGCTCTGTACAAGGTCATCTTCCACTGCCTGTAGCTTGCCCCGTTGGTGGCAGGCCTTCCCCTTTCCCCGGGCTCCCCTCTTCCTTTGCCCTGCAGTTCAGGGAGCCTTTGGGGAGGCACAGTTCTGGGGGTTTGCTTTCATTTGGATCTTGTATGATGAAGTCGCCCCCCCCCATGTGGTTCTTGGCGGGAAGGGGACTCCCTCCTTTTACTCCTTGACACGTTTGCCCCGAATTGTGACATTTAAGCGCAGTGACTTCGCAAAATCTGACTTGTCAGTAAGAAAAAGTCCTCTTCCCACCCTAAAGACTGACAGGAACGTGAGATGGCTGAAGCTGTACTGGGCCTTCCCTGGCAAGAGCACACAGGACGGAGATACTCCGGAGAGCCCGACATGGAGTCCCATCATATCATAGTGCATGACTAGATGCCTGAAGCCAGCGGTTGGAGTCGCTCAGTAAAATCGTTGGCGGAGGGCCTAGTGGCCCGACAGAGTTCTCTGGAGGAAGAAACCCGTTACGGTGCTTTCATTAGCGGTGGGCAAGGGGGGACAAAGGCGGATGTGAGAAATGGCTAGGACGGAACCACCGGTGTCTGCGCAGACTCCATCCCACGTGGTTATCAGGCTCTGGCCTCTGGCGGTCATCGGCTGAATAAGTTTTCAACCATTTGGAAATTTCTCTGGTCAAAGGAAACTATAGGGAAAGGGAGGAGGGCGCCCACCAGCCAGGCTGCGGGATGAGGAAGCTCCCGCGGTGTTGGACCACCCGGATCACCGAACTGGAGGTGCCAGGGGTGTGGTGTCCCCGAGGGAGAGGGCGGGGTCGGGCTGCCCCGGGGGAAATGCCCACAAACTTGACTCCCCCAGCACCTCACGGGCAGGCCCATGTCTCTCTCGACGCAGCAACTCGGATCATCCCCTTTATTAAAGGGGGCAAGCCATGGACCTCTCAGAAGAACCTCCTCAGAACGTCCCAGGCACAGTGCCGCTGTTCCTCATGCCAGCTCTGCCTCCCAGCCCCGACGCCCCGGGTTGCCCTGACCGCCGCGCACCCTGCCCTCCGAGGGCCCCTGCCCGCCCGCATCCCTCGTAGCGCTTCTTCGTCTTCCCGGGCCCATCGCCTCGGCTGCAGCCGTCCACCCGGCCCTCCCTCGCGCCCCATCATCGGGCCAGCGGTACCCTTCCAGGCTATCTCCCTGCCTCCAGGCTCCCGTGCTCCGAGGCTCCTTACCCCCCTCCCCGACCCCTTCTTCGGGCCCGCCCTCGCCCGGCCCTGCCCCCTGCCCCGCCCGGCCGCAGCCCTCCTGGTGCCTCGGGCGCAGGCCCCGCGCGCTCCCGCTCTGCTCACACCGTGCCTCCTCTTCCCCGTCCTTCAGGGACCGGGCCCCAGGTCCTCACATCTACCACGTCTTTTCTGAGCCCCCACGCAGAGCTCGGCCTGTGCTAAGTCTCGGGGCCTCCCTCATGTCTGGGAGAGGGGGGGTGGCCGCCGTGCCCTGCCTCGCGCTGACAGTGACCGGTGCACTTGGGAGAAAGGACTGCCTCGTGCACTTTGTGACCAGAAAGAGGTCTTGCGCCTCATAGTAGGACATCCGTTGGGTGTTTGCCTTGTGAAGTACATGAGGGGAGGGGGTGGTGGTATCTGCAGGTGGAGCCGCAGTGTAGGCCACAGCTTAAACTGCAGAGTAGTTGGAAGACAAAAGCGTACAGACAGATAACCTCTGAAGTGAGTGGTTCTCAGAGGATCGCATGCAAGAGGCGGCTTAGGGGTTTTGAGGCCTAAGGCTCACTGAACAACCGTCCTGAGCCCGCCGGAGCGTGAGAGGATAGAAGGCCCGGAACGTGGCCTTCGGACAGTAAAGAGCCCCCAGCCCCAGCAACAGTAGATGAAGGTGCTTTGTAAACACCCCAGTGACTAATAAGGAGATTATTAAACATCACACTGTTAACGTGTGACGCAGTCGCCTTGGAGGCTAAGGAAAGCAGCGACTATGCTGGAGCCTGCTAAGTGACTGCCAAGCTTTGCGAAGCCCTGGCCCCAGGCCGGGCAGAGTTAGCAGCCGTCCTTAGGAGAAGCTGTTCGTCACCTCACCAAGGAAGGGCCTTTCCTGTTTTGGTTTCGTGGAAGCTGTGGTTCCGACTCGAGGCCCCCGGCGGCGGGGACACCTGTCGGCGCAGGCAGCGCTCGTGCTTCCCGAGGGTTGGGAAGGAAGGTGGGCTTCAGCCGGCGGGGGCCGGGGGGCTCCCGCGCACCCCAGCTTGTCCTCGGCCGCTAACTACTTACGGGTCAGAAAGAAACTCTCTGGTTTGTGTGTGTTCTCTTGTGTTTCGAACAAAAGAGATTTCTGTTTGTTTGCTAGCTTGGTGAGGCTGTCAGTCCGTGCTCGGTTGGGACTTGGCGGAGCGCCCACAGAGCTACCGCACTTGCCCTGATGCGGGGCTTGAGGCCAGAACCGGCTTCCCCGGGAAAGCTCTGCCTCAGGACGCACCTCGCTAACATCGAGCTTCCCGCTCGTAGAGGTTAATCATCTGCTACGACACGCGCGTGTCCGCCAGGCGACACATGGCCCTTTATATCAGGGCACCACGTTGTCCCAAGCGGCCAGTCTCCCTGCAGTGTGTCGTCAGGCTGCTGAGAAAGGGGCTGTGGCGTGTTGGGGGGCAAGGGGCCACCCCCCTTCTCCCAGGCTGATTCCTGGACCCAACACGTGATAAATTTGCCTGCCACCTCCCAGCTTTTGTCATTCTGGCATTTTCCAGCTAACTAGGACTTAGAGCTTCAGCTGTCTTTTAGAATAACTTTTTCAGGGGCCGCCTGGGTGGCTCAGTCGGTTAAGCGTCTGACTCTTGGTTTTGGCTCAGGTGCTGATCTCAGGGTCTTTCAGATCGAGCCCCATGTCGGGCTCTGGGCTCAGCGGGGAGGCTGCTTGAGACTCTCTTTCCCCCTCTTCCCCTGCCCCTCCCCCTGCTCATGTGCACTCTTCTCTCCTTTTTTTAAAAGACTTATTTATTTGAGAGAAAGACACCATGAGCGAGGGGAGGAGCTGAGGGGGAGAGAGAGAGAGAGAGAGAGAGAGAGAGAGAGAGAGAGAGAGAGAGACAGCAGACTCCCTGGGGAGTGCAGAGCCCACCGCGGGGCCCGATCTCACGACCCTGAGATGACAACCTGCGCCGAAACGGAGAGTCGGTCGCTTAACCGACTGCGCCACCCAGGCGCCCCAAGGATAACCTTTCCATTAAACACCTGAAGAGCGTAAGAATCATAAAACTCATTCATTCACGTATCCATGAAGCATTTCTGGCTCGGCTGCTGTGGGCTGGGAAGAGGAAGACAAGTAGAGCCCAGCCCGGCCCCCAGCCTGCTAGGGGAGGCACAGAACTGCACTGAATCCGCTGACATGCGCTAGACAGAGCAGCGTCTATGAGGTACCGAGCCCAGGGCCTGTCCGTGAGTGAAGGTCGGATGCCTTCCTTGACGTTCAGTGGCCAAAGACACTTTCTGGGTTCCAGGTGGGACTGTGTTTTGACTTTATATGAGGCTTGCTGAACACTTTTTGCTTCTTTTAATTTGTTTTTCAGCAGACAGTTAGTATATGGGGAATACATTGGGGAAGCGGATAGAAAGTGGGGACGGGGAGCACGGTTGCAGTTTTAAATAGGACAGTCCAGTGAGACGTCCCTGGAAGTGACTTGGAGCAAAGCCTGGAAGGAAGCAGAGGAGCACCTGCGAGAGGCTCCATGCTGGGGGAACGGGTGTTGGGGCCCGAGGTGGGGCGTGTCTGGAGGGCGCCGAGGCCTGCAGGGAGGCCAGGGGGAGGCCAGAGTGAAGGGCGCAAGGGGGGCGGGGATAAGGGCAGAGAAGGAACCGGCACGCGGTTCTGGAGGGACTTCCAGGCCATCCTCCAGCGGTTACAACATGTGAGGTTACCCTCTTCATTTTCCCCCATATATTTACTTTTGTCGTCGCTGACACTGAAAAGCAGGAGGTTTCATTTGTGGGACAAAGTATTTTCCTTGTGTACGTGGCGGGTGCACACGCGTCTGTCTCTCGTCTGTGTGGCTAGAATCGCTCTTTCACTGTCTTGCTGGTGTCTGGTACATACCAAGGAGGGCATGGGCAATGCTGCTGATCTCTGTATTCCTGGCGTCTAATGCCTTCTAATTACACTGGTTAACGTGTGTCTGTCTCTTATAGTTGTTTCTATCATTAGCAGCCCCAAAATGAGTTCTTCCTAGGGCCCGGTGCAAGCTGTTTAGGCATACAAAGTGGATTAATAAGGGTGGCTCAGCGTTAAGCTATGCCAGAGCCGAGTCCAAATTTTATTCCGGTACAGGGATGACTTTCTCTGTGGCCTCTCTGGCTGTGGAGCTAATTTGGAGGCTGAGTAGCTCCACAGGTATTTATATGTAGTGTTTGGTATTTTTACTGGGTCCTATTCTTCTCCCTTGGATCACCTAAAATGGTTAAGAATTTTCTAGCGGGATTAAGGTTGTGATCTCTGGGGAGGGGTGGGCCATCTGCTCTCGGTTATTTTTGTGTTAGCCGCTTCCCCTTAAATGTATGTTCACAAATGAGCCACAGCCTTATCGGCTGGGGTCGAGGGAAGACGGGTCTAGGTGCTGCTCCCGAACTTGGTCTCTGAGCCATGGCTTCCCACAGACACTCAGGTAAAGCTTCCTATTCTTTATCTTCTGTCGAGCACAGTTTTGTTGGGGCAGTGAATCTGTCACTCGACTAAAAGATACTTTTTGATGAAATGATTTTAGGCTTGTCTAGAGAGTAAGTCAGTCCTAGCTCATCTCCGCTCTGGCCTGGCTTTCTATAGAAGTGCCGTTTCAGAGACAAAAGTCAGCGTGTGTGTGTGTGTTTTATTTTTTTAATCTAAACTTAACGACTGTAGTTTACATTTTTCAGGACGTCCTGTGAAATTGCAAGAGATTGTGTGAGGAAAGACTTTGCGGGGCTGGGGGGTAGCAATTCCTTGTTATTTGTAAGATAACGAATGTTGATCTTGACTGCTTTAAATCGAATCTAAGGTGTGTAGGCAAGGGCAGCTGAATGTGGAGCCGGAGGGAGAAAGCCCGTAATGACTCCCCACATCTTCCCCCTTCCTGAGCAGTGTGGTGAGTCCTGCCGCAGAGAGGCAGCTCTGATCCTTTTTGATGTGGCAGGTTTAGGGATTGTTCTTAGCAGAAAAGGGGCCAACATTTCAGAATCTCCAGACCGTCTTGACCATGAGAGTCGTCGTCTTGTTTTGTAACCTGGCGTGAAGGCAGCCCACTGGCCGTGGACAGACAGCCGTGGAACAGGGTGAAAGGACTGAAGGAGGCCATCCTCCCCGGAAAGCCTGGCGCGCTGAAGTCACCCTGCTTGCCTGTCTCTCCTCCAGAGCCAGGAATGTCGCTCTGGCTCTTTTCGCCTTCTGGCTGAGTAGCGGTCCCCTCTCTCAGAAACAGGCACTTTGTCCTGTCTCCCAGCTTTCAGATTACGGGACAAAGTAATTTTTGGTGGCAGTCTTCTAAAGAAAAGTGATTCTCGAAAACTTACAGTTGCCCATCAAAATTTCTTTTCTTTTCTTTTCTAAAGATTTTATTTATTGACTCGAGAGAGAGAGAGCACAGAGGAAGAGGGATAAGCAGGCTCTCCTCTGAGCGGGGAGCCTGATGTGGGGACTCTCTTCCACGGCCCCCGGGATCCCGAGCTGAGCCGAAGGCAGGCACTTAACCACTTACCGACTGAGCCACGCAGGTGCCCCTCCCATCAAAATCTAAATAATGAGAATACTTTGGGAAATTTCTCCTCGGGTGTTTTAAAACAAATGTGCTGCAATGCATTCTGTGCTTTAATGAATTAATATGCAATGTCTTTCTTGTCCCCAAATGTGGGAGAGCTGTCTGTCCGCCCCCCCACCCTACCCCACCCCCAGGAGCCATTTTACAAACCTGGTACCACATGCCTGAGATCGTGATAGTCAACATACACATTCTCTGGGGGCAGGCAAACTAGTCAGCTGTACCGGTTGTTCCAATGGACCTTGAACGTGTGTTAACTGGTAGAGTAACTCCCCATTTTGTTTACTAATTAAGTGACAGATTAGGGAAATACATTTAAAAGGTGACCTGTTTACAACATACCCAACCTCTGGTTTTACTTTGCACCAAATCCAGACATGGTTCTTGCTTGTATAAATCTGGAGACCATAACCGTGACTAAATTAGATTATTGACACCTTTTAGATGATTTTTAAAGCCAGGGGCTATCATTTTGTATTGCATTAAGCTTATAGGTCTGTGAAAGCAGATGAGAGAGAAGTCCCCACAAGAAGAAAAATGCACGTTGCCCTGAAATGGACTAATTAGAGGTTCGGATCATTGGATCAGGATCCATTTTTAGTGGCCATCCCTAGACCGAGAGGACATTTCAAGGACAAGAATTTATACTTTTGTTATTGAACACTTTCAGTCTGCAAAATTATGTAGATTCGGTTCCTTTACCCTTTACCCTTGGCCTTGCAAGTGGAGGGCCAGGCTGGGGGTGTGGATGGGGAGGGAAGTAAGACCATTTGGCCTGTTATATAGCCATTAGTTCCCTTCGCCTGCCACTGCCCCGTGGCTCACACACACCCAGCAGTCTTTTTTTGGGCGGGGGGGGGGGGCAGGGATAGAAAATGACATGGTGGGGTGAGCGAGTAATCAAACCGGGTTAGGTTCTTAAAACAACTGAAAAATGGCAGTCAGAAGATTTGGTCAAGCGTGAAACTTGAGCGCTGTGTACTTCTAATGACCACCCAACGGCCGCCAACGACTGTACCACAACTAGGAAAACTAAGAACCTATGTTCTGTGGCTGCCTTGTTCGCCTGTGAGAAAGATGGAAGGTGCTCTCCTAATACGCGCAACCTCAAGAAAAGCTTCGCGTCTGGACGAAATAGGACCGGGATTAGAACTTGGCCTGGTGGAAGTTCAGTGGCACATAACTGTTTGTTGAATAACCTCTCTCCCACCCTCCTGTTGCCAGATAGAATCTAAACCTGCATCTCCGTGACCCAAAAGAGATTTATGGGTTTTTCTCTAAATGTACAAGCGAAGTTGCAAATAGCATTGAATCATTTCGTACGTGTTCTGTTTTTAAGGGAAAAAAACACTTTCTGATTTTCTATGAAATTCTCTGAAAGACTGCTTTTCAGCCATGACTCACGAACTCCGTCTCGTTGCAGCAAGTTAGGTATTTATCCCCAGATGTCTGACGACACCTCCAGGTGCCTTGGCATGTCTGCCGCACAAGCGTCCTATTCATCGGCTAAGGCTTCGCTCCACTTGTTGAATGTTCTCAGTAAAGCAATATACCCTTTCTTTGGAAGCCAATATTTATACATGGGGTGACTAACGGACTGGTATGTTGGACTTCGCAATTAACAGACCAGAAAGAACCCGATTTTTCCCCCGCTCTGGGATGCAGTTCATCGTTTACACGGTACGTTATGCCACTCAGGGAAAGCACGTCGAAGAATGTTCCTTTGCCCTAGTATTCACTGTTTCCTTAAATCTTCCAATTTTGAGCCTCTCGGGCATAAGGGGGCAAATGGACATTAGCAAGAACTACGTGAGAAAATCCATATAAAAACAAAAGCAAAGTTATTGAGTACAAATTGAGTCTTCTCTAATGAGACGTTTCTCCGATGTGTACGTGATGACATCAAAGCCAAAACTTCTTTTTGAGATACTGAGGTTTATGTAGGCACCTCTTAGCATGTTGGATGTAGTTCAGGAATTTTCTGAAAGAGGAAGCTTACTTGCTGAGTGAGGAATGATGTGTCTTTTGAAGCAGGCACGGCAAGAAAGTCAGTCTACCATCTTGGAATCCATCTCTAAAATGCGATCAGCCAGTCACATTTCCAGCCACGTTTGAACCCCCTACATCTCTAAAGAACTGAGGGTCGGACATCGGTCCCTTAGGGGGGCAGGAGCTGTGCCCCGGTTTTTAAAAACAAATATTTGTTATAAAATGCTTTGAACGAAAGAGGTTTTAGGAGCTTAGTGGCGGCGACTTACCTCCCCCCGCCCATCTGCCCATCCACAGCCCCAGTGTGTGACTAGTGGACACGAGGCAGGCAGGGCCCCTGGGACTCCTGGGGTATTTGCAGACTTCTGTGCTAGAGAAACCTCATTCCTGCCTCCGGGATGCGGGTCACACCTCGGAGGCTAAGATCAGTCCCAGAGCTGCTCTGGGCGGGCAGAGGGCTGCAAGGGAGGGAAGTCGCTTTGTATCCAGTGCCCCGTGTGGTGACTGATGAGGCGCCCTTTCCCAGATAACGGCGGCAGGTCCGGGGAAGCAGATCTGGAAGTTTGGGGGGGTTAGAAGGCTTCGGGTTTCAGGTCCTTAGAACAGGGTAAGGGGATAAGGAAAAAAAAAAAAGCATCCCCTAAGAGATAAATGCCTTAAGTGTATGCTAATTCAGTAAGATTAAGGAGAGCCCCGAAGAAGAGGTAAAAAGGGTAGCTTCATTTCTCTCCGTTCTGTGATTTCTAACAAAGGGAGGCACCAAGCGTTTCTGGTGAAGTCCGAGTTTCCCTGTGGCTCGTTTTCGTGGAGCCCCCACACCAGAGCGCTGGCTTTGTCTTTGAGGAACCTCTGTGTGTCGCAGCATTGTCACCGGTGGGCTGCTTTCTCAGGGTCGTTAGCTGCTCCGAAGCTGAGCAGCAACAGGATGTCTTGCTTCACGTGGAGTTTTGACACGGGAGCGGTCTCGTCAGCAGGAATGTTCCACGGCAGCTTCCTCCCGAGCATGCTGCCGTGAAGGCTCGAAACCGTTTGGGACCCAGGAGTCCTAAGTTTAGAAAAACATGAGGTAAGCCAATTCAGGTTATCCGGAGCTCTTCATTGGAATCGTTGCAAAAAAACAAAAAAAAAAAAACAAAAAAAACAAAAAACCCCCTAAAGTTCATGAATTTGACATCGGCATTGTTAACATGCTTTAAGTGTTTCCAGCCTGTTTACTTATTAGGCAATAAAAGCCAATGTTCCTAGAAGTGCCTGTTTTGTCTTGACAAATAAGTGTTTCCACACACGCGCGCACGCGCGCGCGCACACACACATGAAAAAGGCTTGAGTCAACTGTGGAAACCAGCTCTAAGAGGATATGCCCTTTGAAATCTGGCCATGTGGGTGCAGACTCTGGGTTTAAGTGGGCAGCGCAGGGGGATAGAAGATGACCCTGGGTTTTCATGCTACAGAAAGAAAAAGTAATAATGCCTAAAAGCCAGGACTCGAAAACTCGAAGACGTGGGACTCTCCACAGCGGCACCATTAATTCGGGGTGACTTGTTAAATCTTCCTTTGGCTCGGTTCAGGACCCCGTCCTAAAGGGACCAGAGCGTGGTGAGCACCGGCATTGACAGGACTCCATTTGCAACACACTCTGGGGCTGGCGTGTTCATCTGGTGAGCCGTGGATTATTTCACCAGCTCACGCATAGAAACTCTGAACGAGTCATGTTCTAGAACCATGAAAGTAACCAGGGAAGAACTTGGCATTGGTCCACGGATGGATGGTTTTAAAGTGAGAAGGGCTTGGCAGGTGAGATCTCTCTGGTACCGTGAACCCATAGTGGTTTTCCTTCTCCCCGAAGCCCGGAATACCTGAGCGGACCGCCCTGTGCTTTCTTGCTGGTGGTTGTCTGTTCGACGGTGAACCTGCATTCGGGCCGTAAAGCCAGGACTCCCCGACAGAGCACGAGACGGGGGGACCCCTGTCAGGCGGAGCTCTGCATGGTGCTTTCGCGTAGAAACATTTGGAGGCCATTTCCTCTTCGGAAGACGTCAAAAGAGTGATAGGAAAAGGAGTGAGGCTCCAAGTTTGATTCTAAATAGAGACTTTGGTGAGGGAGGAGGAGGCATGTGCCAGTGTGGTCCGGGAAGATGGTCTCTGAAGGGCTAAGGCAGCCATGACTACTGGCCACGCAGGAAGCCAGTGCTGTCTAATCTTACAGATGCTGATTTCCTGCCAAATGGCCTTTAGGAGCCACTGATAATCTAATTTCCTGGCATTTACTGTTACTGGAGATTTGGTTGGTTTCTCTACTCAGCTCTTAACAAGAAAGCAGATCTTTGTTGAGGGCACAATTTCCATATGGAAAAGCTCGTAAGACGAGGATTTTCTGTGCCATGTGAAAGAGCAGCAAGAATGAATGAAGGAGAGTGATTTTCAGCCGCTCTCCCTGTGAGGGGCACTTTTTTCTGTCTGCACAGAGGCCAATGGCTCTTTAAAAGCTGCCTTCGGTAAACAGTGTGCCGTTCAAGGAGGTAGACCTTGGTCTCAACTGTGTCTCTACTTTTCCTCTCTAACCCGATTACGTAAAGGAACATCCCGGTTTTGTTTTTGGGGAGAAAGTGCCACTAAGGACCATTCTCTGGTCTCGATGACCCTCTGAACTGTGGCACAACTGTGTCAGGCAACTGTCTTTGCCCAAGAATGCCACCCACTCGCTTTCAGTCGTTCACTCCCTGGGGATGAGGCGGTCTGTGCAAGGGCCGGCCTGAGCAGGGGCTGCAGCTGGCCCAGAACATTCTGCCCATCCATGGTGTGATCCACTTTGTTTGGAGGCCAGCTTCCGAAATGCACCCAGTTCTGAGTGAGAGTTCACCAGCCCTGGCCGAGGCGGGCTCGGAGACGCAGGGTGTGGTTTCCTTAGCTCACTCTCTGCTATTTGGTTGTCTGTGGCAACGGGATCCAAACAACTCGGACATGTGTTTGTATAAAAAAAACCGGGAATGGGACCCAAAGTGGGAGTCTAGTAGAAGAGCCGCGGTGAGTACTGGGCAGCTGTTCGTTTGTTTCTGGATTTTGCTGGGATATTTGCTAGCACAATAACTGTGTGGGTGGTTGGAGAAAATTCTCTCCATTCTCGTGTTTCCTGTGCAAATTAAATAATTGCTATCTACTTTACCCACGTATGGTTCTTTTTCGGGGGGAGCGGGGAAGGTTAGCGTATGTTTCAAGAAGTTGGGAGCTAATACAAACTCACAGTTGGTACCTTTTTGGTGGCAGGAGGAACAGAGTGCCTTAGCCGTGCTTGTGATTGCAGACGTGTGGTCTGGAGTCTGGGGCAGGGAGGGTGTGGGGGGCCGGGGGACAAGGGAAGTTGTTCCATATGAAGACAGTGGAAGGGGTTCTTGGAATGATCACGCTCAACGCTTTTTAAAAGCCTTTCTCTCTCAGCCGCAGCGTACTTTCATGTTGCAATTTTTAAAACCGCAGATGTCCCAAGTCAGTAACACTTTGTTGACTCTCGAGCCTCACTTGCTCAAACAAAGGGGGGGGGGCGCCTTGATTTGGTGTGTCACAGAACGGCACGTCACGGTGACAAGCGTTCACGGTATGGATGGAGAACGCGGCCTCTCTGGGGCGATGGCTCGGGCCTCGGGTCCGGGACCTATGTTGGGCGGAACTCTTTAGGATCCATTTGGGATTGAAAAGTGTTCTGCCAGATTTGCAGGATTAGATGCGGGCATCTTGAACCGATCCATAAGGATTGCTCACGTGGCCCACGGGGAACTGACGCCTGCAGAGAGGAGGGAGCCGGGTCTGGGAGGAAGAGCCCGAGGCTGGCAGGGCCGCGGGGAGCTGAGCAGCGGCTGCAGGCGCCGCCGCCCGCTGCCTCCTCCCCGGGCTGCTGAGCAGCTTGGCTCCTGGGAGCTGCCGCTGGCGCCGCGCCCAAGCCCTGCGTCCCTTGCCCTGAAAGCCCCTCTCTCTCGCCTCATTGCTCGAAGCCACCACACCTTTGCAGAAGCCCCGACCCGCTTGTCCCCTGCCCCCCAGCAGGACTTTCTCCCATGTCCCCGGGGACCCACTGGCCACGGACTCTGGCCCCGGGCAGGAAGGGAGCTGTTTCTTCCCAGGCTCCCAGTGAAGGACGTGCGGTCGCGGCGCCCGTGGCCAGCCAGGCTCGGGCGGCAGCTGGGACCCGGCCTCCAGGCCCTGGTGGCACCGCGCAACTGTGTCCCCCCCCCCCGGAGCCCCGGCGGCAGTGGGGGGGGGCCCCCCCCCCGCCCCACGGGGGCTCATTTGCGCTGCCCGCTTTGCCCCCGCAGGTCCCTCCAGCTACAAGGTGGGCACCATGACCGAGAAGTTCGACTGCCACTACTGCAGGGACTCCCTGCAGGGCAAGAAGTACGTGCAGAAGGATGGCCACCACTGCTGCCTGAAGTGCTTCGACAAGTTCTGCGCCAACACCTGTGTGGAGTGCCGGAAGCCCATCGGTGCGGACTCCAAGGTAACGCGGCCGGCAGGGGTGTGGCAGTGAGGGGGTGGAGGCCCTGGCTTCCCCCGCTAGTCCCCGGCTCTCCCCGCCCCCCTCCCCAGTCTGAGGGTCTCCAGGGGCCCTCGCTCGGGGGGGGGGGGCCCTTCTCGGCGTCGCTCACGTGACTCACAAGAACATTCCCCACACGGCGTCCCAGGTGTGAGGGACCGTGTGCTCGCAGCAGTCCGCCCCTGGGATCTCGGGCTTGATCTTGGGCTTGACGGGACCTGGGAGGGCCCGCGCCCCCCCCCCCCCCCCCCCCGCAGCGTCTCCCCCAGCGGCCCGTCCCCTTCTGCTTGGTCTCCAGGAGGTGCACTACAAGAACCGCTACTGGCATGAGACCTGCTTCCGCTGTGCCAAGTGCCTTCACCCCTTGGCCAATGAGACCTTTGTGGCCAAGGACAACAAGATCCTGTGCAACAAGTGCACCACTCGGGAGGACTCCCCCAAGTGCAAGGGGTGCTTCAAGCCGATCGTGGCAGGTAGTGTCCCCTCTCCCCCCCCCGCCCCACCCCCGGGCAGCCAGGGAGGAGGCCCCAAGGGCGGAGAGGGTGCCGGGGGCGCGCGGTGGTGGGGTGATGCTGCTGCGAGCCGCGCTTAGGTTTTAGCGTATATATGCACGCATATATATACACGTATATCTGCGTACACATATATGCTCGCACACACGCACACACTCGGCAGCTAAAGAACACTGGAGAGAGCGGTCTGTGGCAAGAGAAAGAAGTGAAAAGTATGTAGCGCTTTCTCATTTGGGTAGAGTGAGTGAGCAAAGCATGCGACCTCCTCAGGGTGGAATTCTGGGCCAGGTCAGGTCCGCCAAGGCCGTGGGGGGCGGGGCGGGGCTTCAGGCATCGAATCCTGGAACACCACCGCCAGGGTCCCCCCCCCCCCGACGGAAGCTGGGTCGGCAGCACCCCAGTAGGACGGTGGAGAGAGGCCCCCCGCGGGGAGGGTCTTTGGAAGCGTGAGGCCAACAACTGCAGGGCCTGCATTCCCTCCCCTCTGGAGGGCCCGGGCGGGGGGGAGTGGATGCAGCCCCCCCTGCAGGGCACCGTCAGTGGGGCTATTGGTCCTGCTTTCCCCCCCCCCACACCGCAGGAGATCAAAACGTGGAGTACAAGAAGACCGTCTGGCACAAAGACTGCTTCACTTGCAGCAACTGCAAGCAAGTCATCGGGACTGGAAGCTTCTTCCCTAAAGGGGAGGACTTCTACTGCGTGACTTGCCACGAGACCAAATTTGCCAAGCATTGCGTGAAGTGCAACAAGGTACGTTGTCAAGGGAGTTCTGCGCTGACTGTTGTTTCTAGAAGTGTTGGACAGTTTGCAGAGCACTTGCACACACACTGTCCCGTTCCATCCTCATGACAGCCCTGCGACGTAGGAATTCCTATTCTCGGGTTGCAGATGAGGAGACCGTGGCAGGAGAAAGCCGCGCCCGGGCCGCATCCGGCCGTCCAGGGGGGCGCGCTCACTCCGGAGGCGCGGGTGGCCCCGGCTCTAGAGGCCTGCCTCCGCCTCCTAGTTGCCCTGCGGGACCTCACGCAGGGGCTCGCCTTCTCTGAGCCTCGGTGTCTTCATCTGTAACTCGGGGCTCCTAATCGCCCCTGCCTCCCATGGCCGTTGTGGCGATGAAATGAGATAATGTATACCAAAGCGCCCAGCACAGTGCCTGGCACATAGTACGCATTCAACAAAATGGTTGTTGAATCTGAATCCGGTGCTACGCTCCCTGGTCTAGGCCATCACATCTGGAGGAATCACTTACCAGGATCAGCCCTGGCATGCCGAGTGCTTTGTGTGTGTTACCTGCTCTAAGAAGCTGGCTGGGCAGCGCTTCACCGCTGTGGAGGACCAGTACTACTGCGTGGATTGCTACAAGAACTTTGTGGCCAAGAAGTGTGCTGGATGCAAGAACCCCATCACTGGTAGGCTAAAGAGTCCTTGCTAAGTCTGCCAGGCTAGGTCTTGCGCATGTAACCATCTCTCATTCTCCTACGTCGTCGGTTTCATCCACAAAGGCCCCAGAGAATGTCCTCTCCCCCTGCCATTGTGGTCCCGAAGGCCCCCCGGGGGCCCCCCGATAGTTCGGATTCTCCCTCAGGCCAGCTTAGCCTTTGCCATACAGAACACCTCCTGACTACTGCTGACTAACTAACGACGCTGCCGGAGTTCACGAGCCTGAGACCCACGGCCACGGCCACGGGCAGGCAGGCACCGCACGTGCGCGCACGCGCGGGGAGGGGAGCGGTGGGGGGGGGGTCGGGCGGGGCAGGGAGAGGATGGTGGGGGTGGGGGGTGGGACTTGGGGGGAGGAGGGGCGAGGGGAGGCTGGCGAGCGGCAGGCTAGCTCAGCGGTAGCTGCGATCAGAAGCAGAGCTAATCACTTCATTCCTCATCTCGCGGCCGCGATCCACGTGCCCTGGGCCCTTTCCCTGCCTCCAATTTTCCCATCTCCCCGGGGAGCCTTGAAATGTACATTTGAGAAGACTTTTGCCATCCTCAGGGAAAAGGACTGTGTCAAGAGTGAGCCACCCAGTCTCTAAAGCTAGGAAGCCCCCAGTGTGCCACGGGAAACGCTTGCCTCTCACCCTGTTTCCCAGCGCCAACCTCCGGGGCAGGCATCCGGGTGGAGAGAGGACTTGTCCCTCGTGGGTGGTGGTTCTTTATAGAAAAAATCGAAGCTTAGCAGCTCCTCGAGGCCCGGTAAGTGCACACCCCACGAACAGCCCAAGTTTGCCTCCTGGTGGCCACTTTGATGCCATGGCCCTGACCTAAATCAAAGAAACTGGTTATGCTGGGAGGTCGGTGCGCGTCACAGGGGCGATAGCCGTGGCAGGGGCGTGCGGGCTCGTGGCCGAGCTCTGGCATCTTCTGGGGTCCTGGAGAGCCGGAGCAGGGTGGCGGTGTGTGGGGGGGGCTGGTGCGTGGAGGTTTGGGGGGGGCGGCACCGGGCCGATGTGGGCCCCCCCGCCACCCCCCCGCGTGCTTGTCGGCTCCGTGAACGGGCCAGGCGGCGGCCTGCCTCCCGCCCGGGGCCCACTCAGCCGGCTCTTCTGTGTGCTCTCGTCTCCGCAGGGTTTGGTAAAGGCTCCAGTGTGGTGGCCTATGAAGGACAATCCTGGCACGACTACTGCTTCCACTGCAAAAAATGCTCCGTGAATCTGGCCAACAAGCGCTTTGTTTTCCACGAGGAGCAAGTGTACTGCCCCGACTGTGCCAAAAAGCTGTAAAGTGACAGGGGCTCCTGTCCTGTACAATGGAATTGAGTCTTGTTCTCCGCGTCCTCCCCACCCCTGGGGCCAGAGCGGCCTCTCCCCTCCGGAGCGCTCCTCCTGCCGCTGCCCCCATTTCACGGTGTCCCTCCCCGGAGGGCGCCTGTCACCGCGACCGCACTAGGGTGTAGCCGCCCGCTTCGGTTCCCCCACCCCCGGTGCCGTGAGGACACCCGCGCGTAGCTAGAGCCGCTCTTCTGCATGCTTGTCCTAGCGCCGGCCCGCGCCGGCCACGTAGCTGCTTAGGGATGCGAGCGAGACGCCACGGTGCGGGACCCCCGCTGAGCTGCGTCTCGCGACTCAGCCGGGACCCGCCACGTCCCCCCCCCCCCTCCCCGGGGACCCACCGCGTCCCCGGGACCCGCGACAGTTGCAGCGGTTGCCCACGACTTCCGTGAGCAGAAAGCGAGCTTACCGAAATGCATGGTTGAACTTCCGCATCAGGATCTCCCTTCGGTTCTTTTGTGCTTTCAAACGACTAACACGAATTTCCAGAAAGTTAACATTTGAACTTTAGCTGTAAGTCCCTCTAAACTGACCTCCCCCCCCACCCCGCCCCAGTACTAACCTCCATTTCCCCCGTGTGGCGTGTTTTCTGAACGTTCCTACTTTCAAGCGTGGAACGTGCAGGCGATTTGCAAAGTGCAGGCCGACCCGAGAGAAGGAGCCTGTTTCACAGGAACATTGTCACAGCAAATCCTTCTGGAAGCTTAACAAAACTAACCCAGCTGCCCTTTCTCTGTTTTGTTTTGTTGTTTTTTTTAATGATTTTGTTTTAATGAATAGTAACATAGTTTATGGGTTTGGAGACTTGCATGTCGATATTTTCGCCCCCTCAAACGTTCCTGCAGTTTTGAAATTCATCCTACAAACACTCGAGAGGGGTAGCTGAGCAGGCGCCAGGACGGCCACTGACACAATAGGATGTTTCCGAACAGTGACGAGTTGAATCCCTTGTAACACGGTAGCTGCCTGCTCTTGGTCCCTGTCGGTGAACAGGCCCGCCCAGTCCCTCCTCTTGTGACTCTTAGGACTGTCCCTCAGAGCTTAGCTGGACCTCTGGGGGAGCGGCGACCACCCTCACGGGCGGAACCGGAGCCGCACGTAGCGCTTCCCTGAGCTGCAGGCTCCCCTCCTTCCTGTACTCTCATCGACATTGTTATAGGACATAGTATAATGAGACAGTATCACGAGTCAACACGTAATGCCAGTGCATATGAACATTCTCGTAGGAGTGGTTAGCAAAGCCGATGCCTCATTTCTACGTTTTGTCATTCGCTATTATCCTCTAACGTTTCAGTGTATCCTTACAGAAATAAAGCAGCATATAAATAACTCGCCTGGCCTTTCACTTCTGCCGCCGGGGTTGCCCTCAGGGGACACGACTCATCCCAGAACCCCAATGATGGTTTTCCTCCCTCCAAGCACGGACTCAGTGCAGTTGCACAGAACAGAGGAATTCTAAGCAAGATAAAACCTGTAAGAGCACTTGGATCCAGTTAAAAACAACAAAAACCCACTCTGACCCAAAATAAGCATTTGGCAGATGCTCACATCCCTTAAAAAGGGCATCGGTTTTCTTTGGCTGGGGGCCGGGGGTGGGGGATGGGGGGTGGGGGGGGTGGGAAGGGAATGGCCGCTGGAGGGTGTAAGAGGATCACAGGCCCCATTTGGTCGGCTGCCCCTTCGCTGTGCCCTCCGGAGTGCGGATCCGCTGCTGTCAACCGCTGCGGCGCCCGCCCCCCGGGGGGGGGGGGGGGGGGGCCGCCGGGAGAAACTCGCTCCCCCTGGTGGCCAGCCCGGGGAGAGGGCGACGGTCTGAGGAGCATCGGGGCCACAGGGCAGGGGACCCTTTGGTGCTAACGTGGACCTGACCGTGTTAGCAGGCAATCAAAACCCGTCAGCAAGAAACCATGGGCATTTTTGTGAACAGGTGACATCCCCTTGTGTCTGTCTCCCTAGAGAAACGAGCAGTTAAAACCACAAAAAATGTCTGGTCCTCAGGCCCCAAGGGAGCAGGGGTGGGGTGGGGAGTTGGGGCGGCACCCCTTTGCTTCCCAAGGGAGCTGGCTGGCTTACAGAGATGGCAAGGGACAGAGCCCAGAGGGGACAAGCCTGGGATGGAGCGGGGACTTCCTTCAGGCCTCCTCCTCACTGAGCTGGTGCTTGCCCCCCACCCCAGTCCCTACTGCCCCCATCTGCCCTAGATTCTACGCTCATCCTCCACCCTGTGTCACCCTTCAGCCTTCCGATCCCACGAGGCCTGCAAGACTCCAGCCCACTACAGGCCGGGGGTCTGCTGCGAAAACACTGCACCACGACCACAGCTATGGGCGCCGCACGAGCCCGGCCCGCGGCCTGGCCAGCTCGGCCTTGCCTTCCCCGGCCCAGCACACGCCCCTGGCCTCCTGGCAGGCTGGGGGGAAACAGGTCTGGCTCGATAGCGAACCCTCACAGCCCCCGCTGATGGCACTCTCGCCCCGTTTTCCAGATGGGAATGCGGAAGGCCTGAGAGGTCTGCCGGGGGCCATTGAGACCAGGCATCGCCATAGGAATGGTGAGCCCCCGTGGCAGAGGCAGTGTGGGCCGCATCACAATGAGGAAACCATCAGGTCCCTGCCCAGTACTCAGTCTGCAGAGTGACTAAGACACGGGAGGAAGGCGGGGCGATTTCTAGTTAGCAACTTTGCCTCAGAGAACCCTGCTCTCCCTGGTGATTACGGGGGTCAGAATATCAAGAACGTCCCTACCTGTGGTGCACAGGGTGGGTCCTGGAGCGGACGGCCTGGGGTCAAATCCCAGCTGCTCGGCCCCTCACTATGCCCCCCGAGACCACAGGCAAGCTTACCTGACCCCTCGGAGCTGCCTCCCTCGCCTGTAAGAGGAGACAGAATTCCAACCTCCCAGAATCACATGCAGATCACATAGTAGGAGCGCTTAGCAGGGTGACTGTCACCCAGGAAAAGCACTCGATAAATGTTGGCAAATTTACTTGTACCTCCAGCACCAAAGGCAGTCTGTTACCTGCCATGCAAGCCACAGGACCCTTCCCACTTGCGAAGCAAGATGGGGTGTTGGCTTTACGGTCAGACTTGAATTTGAGCATCAGCCCTGCTTCTTCCTAGTTGTACGAGGTTGAATGAGTGCCAATCTGCACCAATCTGTGTCCTCCTAGGTAAAAATGAATACCCACCCTCACAGGGCCTTAAAAGATGACTAATAATATAATCCCTGGCACATGGCACGTGTAAATTAACTACAATTATTGCGAGACTTGGGGAACCCCTGGACACACCCATCCAGGAACACTGCAACAGCAAGGCGGCCTCTTCCAGGGCCTGCTTTGACAAACCAGGCCTGCATGGCCCCGGGGGCCGGGGCGGGGGACCCAACAGGGCCACCACCGGGAATGGGCCCCTGATGGAATGTGGCGTCCAGCCTGCCTCCAGGCTTTGGCTTCTTCGCACAAACTCCTGGGGCACTTTCTGCCTCACCTCCTGATCTGGCTCTCGCCACAGGGAGGGATTCCTCGGGACTAAAAGGGGACTCCAAGATGATAGCACAGTCGCGTGAAAACGCAAGCCAAGGGGCGCCTGGGTGGCTCAGTCGGTGAAGCTGTCTGCCTTCTGCTCAGGTCATGATCCTGGGGTCCTGGGATAGAGCCCCGCGTCGAGCCCCCTGCTCTGCGGGGAGCCCGCTTCTCCCTTTGCCTCTCCCTCCGGCTTGTGCTCTCTCGCTCTCAAATAAATACTTAAAAAAAGAAAGAAAGAAAGAAAACGCAAGTCAAGTCCCAGAGCAAACTCCCTGCCCCCTCAGCGAAGACTCAGGACTTGCAGTCCCTGCGTGGCATATGCAGTCCCTGCGTGGCATAGCGCTCGGCGGCGGCGGCGGCGGCCCGGGGGTGGGGCCGTCCCAAGGCTTCCTACCTGCCCGAGATGACGCAGGGGCAGGAAACGGGCTCACACGCGGAACCCACTGGCAGAAGCTAGGGACCTGTCCCTCAGGGGCAGGGACCCCGAGAGACTGCCCAGAGAGGAAGGAACACGTGAGGCAACCAAGGTGTCCTGTACCCCCACCAGGTTCAAGGGCACCGGCCCAGGGAGAGGAGGGGGCTCGGCCAGCGTGCACCACCTGGGAGCTGTGGGCGCGTTGCGGGTGGTGTGCGCGCCCCGGGGCGTCCCGGGTGGGCAGCCGCAGCAGCTGGACCAACAACGTGGAAGGCCAGGTGGGGCCGGGTGCCGCTGTTCTCCTCGGCACCAGACCCCAAAGACGGGATAAACGGGGACCTCGTCCGACGAAAACCAAACCGAGCAGAACAGAGCATGTCTCCCATGTCTCCGGGTGGGTCACTAAACATCTGCGGTAGGTCAGAACATGGGGTTTAGCCACGCACGGGAAAGGGGAGGTCAGGAAGAGATGTGCGCATTAACAGCCCCGGCACCGCCTGAGCGCACGCGCAGTTCTCCTCCATGCCAGGCGCCAAGAGTGAGGCGCCTAAACGGTCTGGGGAGAGTGTGGGGAGTGACTGCTTAAAGGGGACGGGTGTTTTGAGGGTGATGAAAATGTTCTGGAACCAGATACAGGTGGTGAATGTGAATTTCACCAGAGTTAAACAGATACTTTTTAAAAAAGCTTTGTCAAAGATTTTTTTTTTTAATTTACTTAGAACACGCGAGCTGGGGGGAGGGACGGGGGGACGCGGGGCTGGATCCCAGGAGCCCGGGATCATGACCTGAGCCGAAGGCAGACGCTTCACTGACGGCGCCACCCAGGCGCCCAACAGAAAAATACTTTACAATCACCGGCCTCCGGGAGAAGAGCCACGGCTGGCAAGGCTAACAAGCACCGAAACGGGCACAGAATGCCAAGGCTCGCACCTCCGCGCCACATCACCGGGAGCTGGGGGGGGGGGGCAGCGGAGGATCTGCTCGCCTCCCACTGAACTTGCCACTTGCCTCCATTCAAAGCCTGGTTACCTATTACGGTCACCTTTACACCACCAGCAGTAAGCAGTACATGTTTTGTGATTAGAATGAAAAAGAAAACTTGCTTTATCTGCAAAGTTTATTTCACAGAGCACACATACAAATGCGGGTGTAACAGTGTTCCAACATGTGACATTTGTGCAGAAGAATACCAGAAACTCATTTGTCAGGATGATTGTCTCTGCCTTCTATACGGAAGAGCTAGTGTATAAAAACAGTTTTCAAATCTAAGGCACCAAGCTCTAATCCACAACAATGGTACAGTCCTTTGAATGGCCAAGAACTAAGGGATCAGAAAGAATTCCTTCCTTTACTAATCCAAGGCTGGTGGCTAGAAAGGAACATAAGCCTGCTTGAAACTCGTTGTGATTCACCAGAAAACCCATTAGGAATAGGAGTTTGTGCATTCAAGTTTTAGTCGATGGTGTGTATAAGCAGAATTTGACGGATTTCAGGAAACCTATCCTGTGTGTGTGCGCATGCATGCAAACGTGTGTGCGCAGATGTGTATGCACATGCATACGTGCGTACACGTGTGTGTGCGTGTGTGTGCACACCTATCACGGGGACCAAAGAATGGCACTGCTTCTGTGCTCACTCGCAGCCAGTGGCTAGGGAAAGGCAAGCAGCTCTGGGCCCGCATCCCAAGGCTGAGTGGGCACCAAAGCACAGGCCTGGTGGGCACAAGGACCCAAAGACGACACGCTGCCAACAACTAGGGGAATGACATGTGCCCCACCAGACAGCAGCCAAACACCGCTTTAGGTACAATAAAAACACCGCACATTTTTGGAAATAAACCCCCAAGGTGCACTTCAAAAAAGTAACACTGATGAGCACAGCAGGTGCTAACACTGTCCCAAGAGCACACTTCCTAGGACCTGGAGCATTTGGGGGTGCCAGGGCCTGTGCACTCGGGTGATGGCAGAGTTAAAAACAAACAATACATAATGGTAACATGTGACGTACTGTATCTTGCAACCTCCTGTTTATGAGAAACAAGCCAGGAGAGCTCTTGTGAGCAATCCTGAGTCCCTCGCACACCCCATACGGCCTCTACGAGATCGAACGTCCGTTCTGAAATGCTTAAGTAATGTAACTGGTTAAATAGGATAAGCAGTATTTTAAGAGAAAAAAATTCCTCCTCAGGTTAGAAACTCAAGAGTGACCACTTCTGGGTGCACTCACACACCCCGGCTGGAAAACAAGAACGAGACAGTGGAGGTTTTTACAGGAAAACAAAAATGACTCTTTACTCAGAGCCCTTGCTGTTGGCAAGAGTCAAGATGGTAACATGCTTCTGAGATATACATTAAGGTGTCTGTCTGATGTTTTCCCTGTTTTTGATGGTCATTTTGGTAGTCAGGTTCAAGTCAGAGGCAGAAAAATTAGGGGGTCTGGAAGTTGAGATCCAAAGTAGATGAATTCTCTTCTGGGCTGCGCGAAGTTGAACATATCTGACTGGAGGGAAAAAAGAAAAAGAACAGTAGAGAAGATGCTGGTCTTACTGCCACTGGGCCCCAGCCTCTCTTCGCGGTGGGTCCGGGACCTTCGGCAACGGCCCCCCCTCTCCTCGACCCAATGTTGCTGACACACTGGTGCCCCCAGGACCCCAGCCCCCAAACAGGCCCAAGCTGCCTCTCCATTTCAAAGAAAGCTTCTTAAAAGAAAGAAAAGCAAAGGCCTTTTGGTTTTGGAAAGTCAGGCTGAGAGACTTAAGTCCAAAGGGCTGACTAACCCTGTGCCCTAAACGATTATCTGCATGCTAGAAAGCAGTTGGTGGATCAGGGGGGCTGACGAGAACCTACTCTGTGTATCTGGTAGGAAACGCAGGGCATCAAAACTAGAATCAAGTCATTTACTCTCTCAAAACCAACTTAATGGAAGACCCTTTGATACCAACCTAGCCTTCAGACTCACCACCGTCTCCCTACTTGCCTCAAAGTTACAGGGTGCCAAGAAGGCCCTGGAAGCGCCATAAGCAGGAGGGTTCATGGCCAACTGCCTTTCAAGCAAGGTAAAAACAGGAGGAGGCCTTACCCGATGGAGCAGGAACAGATTTGCTTTTCTTGTTGTGTAAAGGCAACGGGGGACTCTGGTGGAATGTCATGGAACCTTTCAGATGGTATTTTCGGCTATCAGGAGGGATACTGGACATAAGGGACTCTGCCTCATTTCTGATGTCAATAATTTTGTCACAGATCCACTCCTGTGCCTCTGGATATAAACTCTTGGAGGGTCCCACGGTGTTACAGGTTTCACTTGCCTTTCTGGTTTTTGCTGCTCGGCTGGTCATTCTTTAGATGGACGAGCTGGAAAGAGATGCCTGGGTTAGAATCCTGACTATCCCAAGACCAAGGTTGTGTCCTGAAAGAAGCTTTATCCTTAAATGAAGGGTAAGGAACTTCTCCTTCAGAATCCTAGCATGGGAAGGCAGGAAGGGAGCCTGGAGACCACAGAACACACTGGTTTCCAAATTGTGTCCTGCCAAGTCCCAGGGTTCAGCAAACACTAAGCAAGGCCAGGAGCAGCTGAGCACGCAGGGCTCCAGAAGCCCCGTCCCCATTTCACGCAGATCCGGGACTCAGGCAGAACCGTGGAGGGAGAACGGACACGGCTCTCACCGCTCCAGCCCATCACTGCGCCTCTCGGCCCCTCATGTTCCCGTGGGCCTTGGAGGTTCATGTCTTTTTAAGCAACCCCCAGGGAGCCTTCCTAAGAACCTATTCCTACTCTTCCGACCTAACTTCTGACCCTCAGTTTCCCCGTATGTAAAATGACATCCATACTGAAGTCAGAGTTGCAGTGAGCATCAGAATAGGCAACATCAAACACCGGGTATGCAGCAGTCACTCAATGCCCCCCACCCCAGGTTTTATGAGCAAACACACACCAGCGGGCACAAAAGCACAGCTCAGAGCCGGTGTCTGCGGTTTGGGTGTGGGCTCCGCCCTACCACCACGGCACGTGCTGGGCACATAAGGCCCGTCATCTCTCCGCGCCTCAGTTTCCTCATCTGTAAAAGTGAAGATGACAGCCCGTACCTAGTAAGGCTGCTGTGGGGTCAGTTTACTTCTGGAAGTACTTGACGCAGTGCTTGGTGCAAACTAAGAGCTCAGTCAATAATCTCGTATATGACTCCCACCAAGTTTATTCTGATAAACTTGCTGGGTGACTCACCTGGTACCCTTTGCCTGAGCCAAAGGGTCTTTCGCACTTTTTTGTCTGAAGTTTTTCATGTCGCCATTAAAAAATGTTTTTGTCTCTCTATGGACTTGGCCAGAAGTGGCGTCTAAAAACACCAGCTTGGGAGTGTTCTTCTTCATGTTTTTAAAATGTGTTTTGAGTTTTGTGGATGAATCCATGCCATTTATAAAGGCTTGGAAAACAAAAGGAAGAAGATTAAAACGGGAGTTTTGACAACGAAGGCAACAGAGGCGAAGGCTGGGATGGTGGTGGGCCAGGGCACAGCGGCCGCCCACAGGCAGGGAGGGCCGTGCAGCGGGATGGTTGGGGTGCAGGGTGCTGCCCAGCGCACGGGCCTGCTCCGGCCTCAAAGCACAAAGGGGCCACCTCTGAGGAACCTGCCCTCCTTCCTCTGCCAGGCAAGAGCGGTAGCCAGACGGCAGCGGGCAGCGGGCTGCTTCCCCCTCCTCCCGCCTCTTCTCTTTTAGCCTTGATTCTAGTTGCTGCGTCCTGCCTGCACCTGGCCCTGCTCCGCCTGCTCTGTTCTCGCCGCGTCTGGGCCAACCAGCCGGCGGCCACTGTGATGTCACTGTGTGCTCCTCCGTTTCGCCACGGGCTCCCTCGAGGAGAGGTCCCCTCCCCTCTGTACCCTTGCTGCCCCAGTAGAGGGCCTGGCTTGCATGTTCGTTTCCGTTTGTGGGGTAAAGAGTGCCTCGTACTGCTGCCATAGAGCGGTTCCTACCCAGGGGGGACTCGGCCAGGCATTTCGGACAGCTGTGACGGTTCTCTCAGGGAGGTGGGAAGCGGCAGTCCGCCTGTGGTCGGTCATGAGTGCCGTACAAGGCCGGGAGCCAGGACGTGCTCGTAGGCCTCACATCCGGGTAAGAGCTACTACCTACAGCCTAACAGCACAAGCTGTACAAGAGTAACGGTCGCCACCACGGCGGGCTTTCCCGAGAGTTGTCTATGCGTCAGGTACTGTTCTTAGCACGACATGGATCAGCCCACTGCAATCTCGTGCTACCCTAGGAGGACCACATTCGCTTCCCCTTTTTCAGGTAGGAAAACTGAGTACAGAGAGGTTCAGTACGTTGCCCAAAGCCACACAGCTCAGAAGCAGAGGAGCCCCTAGATGAACCCGGACAGTCCAACTCCCACATGGTGACTAACAGAGCTCCAAAGGCAAGCCAACCTGATGGATGCAGGTCATCAAAGGAACCGCTGTCACTTTCGTCCGCCTCGCCCTCCTCGTCCGTGTTATCAACAACCGGTTCTGCAGCCTAGGGCAGGAAAGGAGGTCATGACTACATCTAACAGTCCATCAGCCGGACTCGGCTATTTCAAAGAGAACAGGTTTCATGCTGGATTCATGGCTATTTTTCATCATTTCAATTAAAAGGTAAAAAAATCTAACCCCTTGGGCCCCAAGACTACAGGGGACAGAACAGGTGGCCCTGGCTGCGTCTTTCAGTTAGGGAAAGACACTCAAGAATGAAAGACTTCCCCGAGTGGGAGCCACGGTTGGCATGGGCCCTCTGCCTGCTCAGAGTCCGAACTAAGCCAACATAGGGCCAACTGATGGAACGGCTGAAAAAAAAAAATTCTTGGCTGCCTCTTGAGGGGAAACTCGTCAGGCCAGCAGGCTAAATGATCTTTCAGATGGTGACTCGCTGCATTTTCCAGAAATGACATTTGTAATTCTAAATTGTCATGATATGAATGACCACACTGGGGAACTGAAAAGAGCTAAAATACCAGTCTGGTAGCACAAAGGGTAAAGGGCACAGAATTTGGAGGGAAAAGGCCTTAGAGGCATGCGATGCCTCAAAAGACAGGATGCTGGGGTAAGCAAATACTTGTGAGATCGACCCCAAAAAGCACTTACCATAAAGGAAAAAAACTGCTCAATTTGATTTCATGAAAATGAACTTCTGTTCATCACAAGGCATTATAATGAGAGTATGAGGCAAACTACAGCAACACCATTACGCACGTACAGGGCCCGTAAGCAGAGGAGGTAAAAACTACCCATCAGTAAGAAGGAGGCCAGCCACCAAACAGAAACATGGACGAAGGGCTTGACAAGGCACTTCACCAAAGCAGATCTCCAAATGGCCAAAAAGCAGATGAAAAGGCACTTGAGTTCATTAATCATCAAAAACTACTGATCAACTCGGTAGTGTGCAAATGAAGAACTGTGCGACAGCAGACCGCGCGTTAAGACAGGCCGCGAGCTGGCAGAAGACAGATGCAGCACACACAAGCAAGGAAGTGGTAGCGTCCGGAACAGCTGAAGAACCACGAGGGAGTGAGAGAAAGTATCAACCCAAAGGCTTTGGCCACAGACCCGAACAAGCGTCTCCCACAAGAAAAAAACAGGACAGCTAATTAAGGATAGAATGTGCTCCACCTCTTTCATAATCAGGGACATGCAAGCGAGATGCTTGAGTTACCACCAGACTGGCAAAAATGGCAAAGTCGGCAAGAAGGTGAAGCGACAGGATTTCTTACGCACTGCTGGTGGGGACACACAGACTACCTTTGAGGCATTTGAATCTGTCTTTCTCGTCCGCTTCATAATTTCCTCAATTCTCTATTTAAAGGAAAATAAAAATTCAAACATGAATACAGATGAAAAAAAAAAACAAAACCAGCGGTCCCGAAGAAGTTGATTACTTCCATTTTCCACAAGCAGATGCATCAGAACTGCTCCCAAGCCACCGATTTCACCACCTTGAGACCTCAGGGCGGCTGCCGCGGTCCTCCCAATCCCAGGGTCAGTCATCCAGAAAACACCTGGAGGGGTAGCAGCTACCCTAGCCACCTTAACCCCGAAATCCAATTACCTTTCACTCCTAATTTTGTAGACTTAGAAATTCATGACTTAAAAGAACATACTATTGCAAACCAGTTAAGACTTTTTAACGTTTTAGTCTGAACAGACCATGACTGAAGCAGATATTAATGAAAAGAATGCACCCCAGTGATGCGACATTGTCAGAAGTCTGTGGCTGCAAAGAGCGCACACACACAGGAGGGAAAGAATTTTCTCCTTGGCGCACACCTGGCCTCCTCAGGGTGACTTATCTCCCAACAGAGAGGCCCTGCAGCCTGGACTAGGGCCTCCTCTGACCCCAGACGAGCCAAATGAGTTGCACAAAGTGAGGTCCCACCTTACAAACGGCCTGCACCTCGGCCTTTGAGAGAAGCCTGCACCTGCTGCTCCCTCCCACTCAGTTGCTGCAGTTTCCAGCCCAGTCCAGAAGAAACTAACTTCTACCAACCACTCCCATGACCGGAGTGATTCTGTTCAAAGGAGCTTTGTTCCCAGGGGTTTGTGATATTGAGGCGTCACAGTACTGGTCACCAGTGGTCCGTGATGGACAGGTGAGGTCAATAAGAGGAGAGACCCTTCTACGTAGGAAGGGTGAGATCCTTCCAAGTGGGAAAACCCCCAGAGGCTAGCACACCACTTACTTGTGACTTTGAAGAACACGTTTTAAAATCATGTGCCCAACATTATATTCGAAACGAACCAAACTCCCAAAACAGAAAGAGTACCTTTTTTCTCTCTAATCTCTCCTGCAAATTCTGTAACATAATTCTCTCCTGTTCCTTCTTGCGTTTGTCAGCCTCCTCCTGAGCTTTTATTTTGGCGGCCCCTTTCTAGAAAATTTGCATAAAAATACCACTTACTGTCAATATATGAGTGATAACTGAGAACAACAGCTGAAAAAGTTAAATAAAGGTTATCCAACATAAAAGAATGTAACCTTCTGATTGACAGTACCTATACACACGACATTTGTAAATTCTCAGTTTTCAAAGCATTAGCTAAAAATGCACAAAACCAGGCTAACCATCGTCTTGAGGATTTAGAAGCCATGCCAGTCCCCTCCAGGACCTCAGGGTCACCATTCCAGCACAGGGGTTATCAGGCCACTACAGTTCCAAAGTCAGGGATTATGT
This sequence comes from Callorhinus ursinus, assembly GCF_003265705.2. Taxonomy (NCBI): domain Eukaryota; kingdom Metazoa; phylum Chordata; class Mammalia; order Carnivora; family Otariidae; genus Callorhinus; species Callorhinus ursinus. The sequence goes on from NW_027397126.1 coordinate 347,061, forward strand.
AGCTATCCATTAACACAGCAACAGGGGCCAAAAGTCTTACACCTTTCAAAAGCACTGAGAGGATCCTTAAAGGTAGCTTCCTGAGGAATGCAAATGCACACAACCATTTATGCGACATACAACTGATTTTATTAAGTGATACACTAAAACTGGAATATTAAGTAGGCTGTGTTAGTGATTCAAGCTGAGTGGAGTCTGAGCTCAGTTTGTGGATTTATTTACCAGATGATCTGAATGTGCATGGGTGAGACAGTCTTACTGAGGAACTGGAGGACTTAAACTTTTAGAGGCATTTGTAATTTTTATCGTCCCTGTCCAGGGGGTATGTGGGCTGCAGCTGTGAGCATCACCAAAGAGCGCAGGACTGGGAAAACTCACACAGGACATTTAATCTGTGTGAGCAATGTGACTTCCTGAAACCAAGCTGCAATGTTGTTTATGTAGACAAAATAAAAAACTACTAATTTATAATTCTCAGCTTTCTGCTTCTGTTTCACTTGGAAAATATTCTAGGATTTTGCCAAGGGTGGCTGGCCATGACCTGCAGCAGCACTAGGTAGCAGCTAGACTATAATGGAAAACTGCAGCCAGAGAAGGCTGCATCTGTTCACCATCTTTCTTGGAGAAACAGATTTTTGCCTTGGGTTTCAAATGAATTTTAGAATCTGGTTCTCAACCCCTGATAAAGTAGAGAGCCAGCAAACCTGTAGTAGCACTTGCTGGTCTTCTGGATCTGGACATCCTTTCTTTATTTCCTTCTGTTGTTGCCCTTCTTCCAGTTTCAAAAATTCTTCTTGTTGGCCTTCCACAGCTTTCTCTGCTACGTCCTTCACTTTGCTAATGACACAGCACATTTAAACAGCTCTTAGTATTTGTCTCAGTCTCTACCATATACAGCTTGCAGCAGTACGTGCATTTTTTTAAGTCATCTCTCCGTCTAACATGGGGCTCGAATTCCCGACCCCAAGATCAAGAATCGCGTGCTCCACCAACTGAGGCAGCCAGGTGCCCCGTACATGCATTTTTTTTTTTAAAGATTTTTATTTATCTGAGAGCGAGAAAGCGAGATTCACTTATTTTAGAGAGAGAGAAAGAGTGCACCGCACACGTGCGCACATGAGTGGAGGGAGGGACAGAGGGAGGAGGAGAGAGAGAATCTCAAGCAGGCTCCATGCTCAGCACGAAGCCCAATGCGAGGCTGAGATCTGACCTGAGCTGAAACCAAGAGTCAGATGCTTAACCAACTGAGCCACCCAGGTGCCCCTGTACGTGCATTTTTATAGTGAAACTGCTTATATACAGGAACACAACTTATACTTACACCAGACTCACTTGACATTTTCTATGTTACTGCACAGAATTTACACAATTTCACCTTTTTATATTTTTAAGATTTTATTTATTTAGGGGCACCTGGGTGGCTCAGTTGGTTAAGCGTCTGCCTTTGGCCCAGGTCATGATCTGGGAGTCCCGGGGTCGAGCCCCACATTGGGCTCCCTGCTCAGCGGAGAGTCTGCTTCTCCCTCTGACCCTCTCTCCTCTCGTGCTAACTCTCCCCTCTCAAATAAAATCTCAAAAGATTTATTTTAGAGTGCACATGCACCTGTGCAAGTGGGAGGCAGAGGGAGAGGGAAAGAAGCAGACTCCCCGCTGAGCCTGAAGCAGGGCTCAACTTGGGGCTTGATGCAGGGCCTGATCCCATGACCCTGAGATCATGACCCAAGCTGAAACCAAGAGTCAAGACGCTCAACCGACTGAGCCACCTAGGCACCCCAATGTTACCCTTTTTAAACGCGGGAAACTAGCTCTTGGTAGTAGAAAAGGATTTTTATCAATTAGTGGGCTACTCTGCATTTTCAAAAGAGAGGAAAAAATGGCACTCCTTAACTGTTAAACACATGGGGCCCCCAAAAGGCCTCATTATACACATGTTCACACCCAATCTCACACATGATAATTTAAAGGAGGGTCCGGTGGTGCCCAGAGGGAAGCCCATCCACAGTGACCAGTATGCAGGGCTTTTAAAATGTTAAATGAGCTGTTTACACGAAGCAATGAATGATGTTCTTCAAGTTAACATGTTATTTTTGCTATTCACAACATCCCCTTCTTTCTTCCAAACCCATATAAAGTGTACTGAAAGCATGTGACTGCATTTCAAACACTTAATACTTCAAAACAAACTCGGGCCTGTAGTTATTCGGTGCAGGAAGTGAACAGAAGTTTATATTCCAGAGCTCTAAATCAAGTGAGCTTCAAGACTGAGGGTCAAGAAACCTTGAGATGGAGTTAGAATGAACCCAAGTGTACATGAGGTTTGCTGCCCACAGGCAAGCCTTCTGGCAAGGACTGATGAGGCTGAGGTGTCACAGAAGTCACTGGAAAGCACCCCTAGCAAACCATGAGGAAGTACACTTTCCAGGTTTACAAATTCTGAAGTTACAAAAGACTTCTGAAACAAAGAAAGGGGCTGACCCCAGTGAATGCCAACAGAAAGAGCCTGGCACGATCACTCGGGTGTGCCTGCTGAGATATGGGGCCCTGACCCAAGTGCTGGCCTCCTTATGCATCTTTTCGCACAATGCATGGCTACCACAGACGACTACACCCTCTCTCTACAGACCAGCGTCCTCTCTGCTGGAGATGGTCCCCACATTTGTTTCGAAGGCAACAAGTCATTTCTGATTCACACTGAAGAAAAAGTCAGTTACTCTTTGATTATCTATAGTACATCTAACCTGAAGGTACATTTTGACTTTCAAAATCTGGGCCCCAGGCAAGACTGAGTATATAGGAAGAGTGGGTTTGTGCTGACCTTTGCCCCCTTTCCTTTTGTATTCTTTCTTCTTTATCTCTTCGTTCACGAGCAAGCCGTCGTTTTTCTGCCAAAATTTTTGTTGCTTCCTTGGCATTCATAGTCCCTGGTGTACTTTTATTACAAGACTCTAGTAGAAATTAACACATAGAACAGTTAGCTTAGGGAACTTAACACCCTTGAGTCCAATAAAGAGATGCAAGACAACCAAAACATTAAAAACCCAAACAATATGCACACGGTCTATAATTTATAAATAACTAGCAATCTAGAAGTAACAGGTTTGGTTCAAAACCCCAACCCCACTCCCAATAACAGAATTAGTAGTTTGTCTCTTTTTAACAACTACTTGCTCCAAAATGAAATAATGTACTCCCACTCTGGCTTAGCCGTTTTGAGAGATATCTGACTAAACTGACCTTATGGGGAAAAGGATTAAGATACACTGAATATAGAGGAAGACAAACTTATGAAGTAGAGAAAGTCTATATGAAGTACATAAAGTATACAAAGTCTATATGAAAGTATACAAATACCTGACTAAACAAAATATCCAGCATGCGTTTTGAAATTTGTGCATAATTTTTACTAAATAATTACTATTTAGATGAACACTGGTAACAGTATATTGTATCTGATTGATCATATAGTGGCTAACTACATAACCAAAGAAACTAAGACATTCAGTAAAATAAGGTGACCACATGGAGGCAGACTGTAATTATTTCAGTCCAAATGATGACTATTTTAGATAAACCACATATGACAAGGATCTTAAGACATCAGGAATGAATAATTTATAATAAAAAGATTATTCCTGTGATTAAAAAAATCACTGTGAAAATCCTTCAAAAAGAAAAATTTATTAGTGTATTTAAAATGTTATGGCCTTGGGGCGCCTGGGTGGCTCAGTCGGTTAAGCGTCTGCCTTCGGCTCAGGTCATGATCCCAGGGTCCTGGGATCGAGCCCCACATGGGGCTCCCTGCTTGGAGGGAAGCCTGCTTCTCCCTCTCCCGCTCCCCCTGCTTGTGTTCCCTCTCTTACTGTCTCTCTCTCTCTGTCAAATAAATAAATAAAATCTTAAAAAAAAAAAAAATAAAAAAAATAAAAATAAAAATAAAATGTTATGGCCTTGGGGCACCTGGGTGACTCAGTTGGTTGGGCATCTGCCTTTGGCTCAGGTCATGATCCCGGGGTCCTAGGATCAAGCCCCGCATCGGGCTCCCTGCTCGGCGGGGAGCCTGCTTCTCTCTCCCCTTCTCTGTGTGTGTGTGTGCTCTCTCTTTCTCTAGTTCTCATTCTCTCTCAAATAAATAAATAAAATCTTTAAAAGAAAAATAAAAGAAAAAATGTTATGGCCTTTGTATGGAAATGACCGTCAGCTCTCAATGGACACCTGCTCAGCCACAAATGACCAGATGTGCTCTCTCCAAGTATGGACAGCACCTTAGGGCCATTCACGGAACCATCCACTATCAGAGCTGGAAGGGACCCCAGGGATAACCTAGAGCAATGAGCTCATCCAACCAGTACTTTTTTGTTTTTTAAGGTTATTTATTTGAGGGGAGGGGGCAGGGGAAAAGAGAGAATCCCAAGCAAACTCCATGCCGAGCACAGAGCCTGACACGGGGCTCAATCTCACGACCCTGAGATCACGACCAGAGCCCAAACCAAGAGTCAGATGCTTAACTGACTGTGCCACCCAGGTGCCCCCCAACCAGTACTTTTAACATCAGTTCCAAAAATGGATTTCCCAAAACAACAAGGGGGTGGGGGTAAGAAGCTCTGGCAAGGAAAAGTAAACAGTGTGCCAATGACTGGTTAAATTCTCTTTATCAAAAGAAGGCTCGCTCCCTAACGTCCTCAGAATTGGGGAATAAAACAAAGTCGACCATTCCCAAACTACCTTAAGATTTTCCCTGTTGCCAAAATAAACTTAGTAAAGGAGCTTACCTTCACAGACCAGCTGCTTTTGGCTCACAGCCTCAGAGCTGTTAGCAGCTTTAGGCACTCCTTCTCTTTTCTTTCCAAAAGTACCTAATGCATTTTGTGCCAACAGGCTACGCTGAACAGGGATTATTTTATAGGAAAGAGGAGACTGTGACTGTTTTGACATGACAGGTGACGGTGATGGGGGACGATTCTTTTGCATTTGCCTGCTGGGAAAAAGTAACCGTTAATGGGGGAAACCTGATATGGTTTTGTAATAGGTATGTGCTAATTAAGTTTATAATGTGCCATTTCATTAAATATCATGTCTTGATATTATGAGATACTATTTTAGGATGGGGTAAATCCATTTTTAAAGGTTTTTTCCTCTTTATATTTACATTGTGATGTATACTACATTATTTCAGTTGTGAAACACTGATGTAAAATTTATCCTGGTAAAATACCTATGAGGAACAGGTGCAAAAAAGCCACTTACTTAACAGTGACGGGGGAAGGCGGGCGCCGCCCACTCACAGAAGAAGACGGCCATTTGTAACAGGGTATGTGCGACACCGGGCGCTTCTTGGTAGCGGGCTTTGAGGCCTGTTTGTCCAGCTCTGATTTCTGAGCAGAGCAAGATCATCAGATTAAGAAATGAGCATTTACTTTACTACAGCTGGCTTTTAGACAAAAATACCCTGAATATAATACAATTAGAGCTCCTTAAACTCCCCATTTTCTTTTCAAGCATGAGAATTAGGTACAGATATATTCTTCTCGACTAACTATTCAGATTACAAAATTCAAGGTCACAGAAATAATTATCGTAAAACATCTTTCACTTCAAAACCTAATTCTATTTCTAAATCCTGATTAAGAGGTTTGCAATATTTCTCAAAAAAACTTTTCTTGGGGCGCCTGGGTGGCTCAGTTGGTTGGGCGACTGCCTTCGGCTCGGGTCATGATCCTGGAGTCCCGGGATCGAGTCCCACATCGGGCTCCCTGCTCGGCGGGGAGTCTGCTTCTCCCTCTGGCCCTTTCCCCTCTCGTGCTCTCTCTCTACCTCATTCTCTCTCTCAAATAAATAAATAAAATCTTTAAAAAAAAAAAAAAAACTTTTCTTCACAGTTTACAAACAGTTCAAATAACAGTTACTCCCTGCTACTAAAAATGACCTAATATTCCAGCTTTGAGGGGAAACTATACAACAAATATCACAGAATTTTAAATGAAGTTAAGTTATCCTATTTTATTAATTTTATGACAGAATGCTATAAATATTAACAAGTTGCTTATGTTGTGAAACCTGACCTATCATGACCTACACAACTAAATATACAGATATTAATAGAAAATTAAACAAATTAAAATTTGTTAATAAAGGGCACTTGACAAACCTGTGGAGAGTCGTTCACTTTCACCTGGGAAGATGTTTCCGTGCCCACCTCGGGGAATGCCTCGGGGGACGCTTCCACACCCTCTTTGGGGAGTGCTTTCACACTGGCCTCAGGCGATGCTCCCACCGTGGTCTCAGGTGACAGGCCCACACTAGCCTTGGGAGCCGCTTCCACGCTGGCTTCCACACTGGCCTCAGATGACACTCGCATGCTCACATCGGGGGATGCATCCATGCTCACCTCAGGAGACGAGTCCAGGCTCACCTCAGGGGATGGGTCCGCGCTCACCTCGGGGGACGGGTCCACGCTCGCCTCGGGAGACGACAGGTCCGCGCTCGCCTCGGGAGACGACGGGTCCGCGCTCGCCTCGGGGGACGACACGTCCACGCTCACTTCAGATGATATTTCCATGCTCTCAGGGAGTGCTTCCATACCTGCTTCACATGATGCTTCCATGCTCCCCTCAGAGGACCCTTCTGTGCTCACCTTGGGGGTGGCTTCCACATTCACCTCGGGGGTCGCTTCCACTCTCGCCTCGGGGGCCACTTCCACGCTCGCCGCGGGGGCCGCTTCCACACTCACATGGGGGGCCACTTCCACCTTCTCCTGGGGAGGCCCTGCCACTGCTGCCTTGCGAAGCACTGTGGTATTCTTCAATTCGTCACTGCTATGGCTACGCAAGGGCATGTTTATATACTGGATTAAAGTACTGTGGGTGCCTGTGGGTGAATGAGGACAGAATGAAATTGCATACATGCAGAAACTGGACAAGACAGAAATGCACCACGTAACAGTATAAGAACAGGAAGAGAAAAAAGAGAGACTATGTTCATTAGTAAGTTGCAGGAATTACCCACAGCACAGAGGCGTTTAGTGAAAAGGAACCCAGACAAGGGACAGAAGCATCTCGAAGTCGGTTACTTCAGAAGCGCCACCATTAAGAGGTGTTGTGAAAGCAACAATCCACTACAGATGAAAAGAGGATGCTTCTCCAAAGTTGATGTTTGCAATAAGCCAGTTCTCTTTTAATCATACTATGGTTTTGAATGATTTTCATAACACAAGATATTCAATACTTTTAAAAAGTAATCTAGAACAACTTCACCAGGGCCAGAGATCTTACCATTTCAAGTGATTATGTAAGAAACTCCATATATGGCTATTTTAATGTTAAAAAAAAAAAAGAGCACTTTCTCACCCATACTAAAAACTATAATGAGACATTAATCAGAATGGGCTAGATTTTCAAGGTCTCTTCCATCTTTAACAATCTAAATATTTTTTGCCTAATAAATGGATAAAAAAGGTAATACTTAGTACCAGCAGAGGAGGAAAGAAAGTGATAGTACCAATGTTGGGAACCAGGCAGCCCCACACTGCTGGTGGGGTGTGGATCTGTATATGCTCCTGGTAGGAGGGATTGGGGCAATAAGGCATCAAAAGCCATTAAAAGGACATATTCTTTGTTCCCACAATTTTACTTCCAGATCTATTCTTAGGAAAAAATCAGACATGAAAACATATGTAATAAGGTTACTTATAGCATTATTGATGATACTGAAGCAAAACTATAATCCAAATATTCAACAGGAAATTTAGAAAATACTAAGGCAGTCATTCACAGTAATAATACACAATTTCTAGACATAGAAAATGGTTTTAAAAGATTTGAGAGAGTGCCTGCACACACGGGGGAGGGGCAGAAGGAGAGGGACAAGGAGACTCCCTGCTGAGCGGGGAGCCCGATGCGGGGCTGGATCCCAGGACCCAGAGATCATGACCTGAGCCGAAGGCAGACGCTTAACCAACTGAGCCACCCAGGCGCCCCCAGAAAAATGGTATATATTTAGACAAAAGCAGATCAAAAAAACAAAAACAGGTTACAATCCCATTTTGTGAAGAAAACATATAAACAAAATATTCAGTTACCAGTGAGTTACTGGGATAATAATAAATTACATTTAAAATTTTTTCTACACTAAATATTTATTGCTTGCATAATAAAGAAAAGTAAGTATTTTTTAAAGTATTTGGTGGTAGCTTTTTTAAGACTTGGTAAATTTGTCACCTCCTCTTTAAATCTGGGTGGTAAACTTTTACATGATCTCATCAAATAATCAAAATAGAACAAATTACCAAAGACTGACTACTCATGAATAAACAATCTGACTGACTTAAACGTTATTTTTTAGTCCCCCCCACTTTTGGTGGAAAATGTATTTTATTTACATATCTGTATGTACCTAAACAGTCACATTATTTAACACTGACAATCTGTGCTACAAAAAACATATTAAGTATAGGTATAGAAATTTAAGATAAAATATTACATTTTAGATGGAAGTAACAGATTATTAAACAAGAATGAAAGTTAATACAAGAAATATCTTACAGGTGGGCGCCTGGGTGGCTCAGTTGGTTAAGCGACTGCCTTCGGCTCAGGTCATGATCCTGGAGTCCTGGGATCGAGTCCCGCATTGGGCTCCCTGCTCAGCAGGGAGTCTGCTTCTCCCTCTGACCCAACCCCCTCTCATGCTCTCTCTCATTCTCTCTCTCAAATAAATAAAATCTTTAAAAAAAAAAAAAAAAGAAATATCTTACAGGAGACCGGGGAAAGACTGGCAGAAAATAATCTGACATACATATAACAGGGCAAAAACAAAGTCAGGAATCTGAACCAAAACAAGTAAAGCTGCACTACCAGAAAGTCTATGATATAGCACTGTAATTTATTTTACTAATCATATGAATATTAACAGAAGAAAAAATAAAAGAATAAAGGTGGTGGGATAAATTCTGGAAAGAAAAAAGTGGAAGAAAAAAGACAAAGAATGATGGGAATGGGGCATTTGAGCTCTCCACTACTGAGGACTTCTTACTACCCACAGGCATGTCTAACACTCTATGTGATCTCTAAGTGAGAAAATCCACATAAGCCTGAAGATGGGTTTTATTTTACTAGCTATTAATAAAAAGCTGAAGAGCAGCTCAATGTCATTCTTCCGCATTTTAGGGAAAAAAAGGGTGGAGTAGGAAACTTTCTCCCTTGATATTATAAAAATTTTTGATACTCTTAACATCCAGTACCTTTTACTGGATGGCACACTGAAGCACAGGTCAAGAAACCCATAGATCTTTAAACATTTAGGGCTGAGGGTGCCTGGGTGGCTCAGTTGGTTAAGCGACTGCCTTCGGCTCAGGTCATGATCCTGGAGTCCCGGGATCGAGTCCCGCATCGGGCTTCCTGCTCAGCGGGGAGTCAGCCTCTCCCTCTGACCCTCTTCCCTCTCGTGCTTTCTCTCATTCTCTCTCTCTCTCTCAAATAAATAAAATCTTTAAAAAAAAATAAAATAAACATTTAGGGCTGAGGCACATGGATGGCTCAGTCGGTTGAGCATCCAACTCTTGGTTTCAGCTCAGGTGATGATCTCAGGGTCCTGGGATCAAGTCCCGCGTGGGGCTCCCTGCTCCACGGGGAGCCTGCTTCTCCCTCTCCCTCTGCCACTCCCCCTGCTTGTGCTCTCTCTCAAATAAATAAATAAAATCTTAAAAAAAGTCTTTCAAAAAATCATTTAAAAATTTAACAACCACCACACAACTACCTTATCTCATCCTAGCAATTAACTATCACCCAGATAACTAATCTACCACGCTAGAAGGCATAAAATAAATATGCAACATAAAATGTTGGGTATAATCAGTCATCTGGAAACTACTGCTTCAAATTATTTTTATGCCTTACTGCAACAAATCAAATGACATAACCTGCTTTTTCAGTGCAAATACTAACACTTTCAGGCTTTCTGCCTTGTGCCTGTTACCTGGAGTATCTTTCCCAGGGACTGACAAGGAAGCAGCACTTTTGCTCCTGGCTATTGATGCTTTTGTAGGGACAAGTAGGCGAGTGATTAAATCATTCTCCCGAAGACTGGTACACGAGTGTCGAGCTAAATGAGAACAAACAAAAAAGATTCAAGTTGAGGTCTCACAAATAAATGCAAAGCAAGAAAAAGCAATGTGAACTGCTGCAAATGAAAATTTCCCCAGCCTAAAAGTAGAAGCTACGAAAGCAACATATATATATATATAATATATATATATATAATGTGACTGAACACCGCCACTGGATCAGACTGCCTTGCTAGGGAAGAGAGCACCTGAAGTAAGGGTCAAAGACCCTGGCATACACAATAACCCCAGTGAAGAAATCTAGGTAACATATCTGACGAAGTCCTATCCAATGTATAGTCTCTACAGAGGAATTCACATATGGAGAAAGAAGTTGTATGTGACGAAACAACTTTGGCGTGGATTTCTACAGATATGCCACTGACAGTCAAAGTGGTCAAGTTCATTACCAAAAGCTCCAAGGGACTGACTGAATTCTTTTGTTAAAAGTGCATCTTGTAAATACCTTGCTCCAAAAGTTTTTATGTTCCTAACGATCCCTGTGACAATGGCATTTGTTATAATAGGATCTGACCTGACTCAACAAACTGGAAAGTATTCTGTAAGTGAATGGTTTGGTATAAAACAAAAAGCAACAGTCCTGTTTGACAGAGAAAAGTTGTGGGGGGAAGGTGTTAGAAAGAAACTTCTTTAAATAAAGAAGTACTTCAAGGGGCACCTGGGTGGCTCAGTCGGTTAAGCATCTGCCTTCGGCTCAGGTCATGATCTCAGAATCCTGGAATCGAGCCCCGTGTCGGGCTACCTGATCAGCAGGGCGTCTGCTTCTCCCTCTCCCTCTGCCCCTCCACCCCTGCTCATGTGCACTCTCTCAAATAAATAAATAAAATCTTTAAAAAAAGAAAAAGTACTTCAGTAATAAGTATGAAATTTTGTGTATAATAATCAGCAGTGAAAACATGCACAAAGGTTAGATGTGGGTAATGCTATGAAGCAACACAGCAAAGCTCTGAAGTTCAAATTATGGTCAATAACTTAAGACCTTCTAAACACTAACTGATGAAATGTTTGAAGAGAATCAAGTCCTCCAGCACAAATCTTTATCTATACCAACACTCTGGGATCTAGTCCCTCAGCTTCATTACAGACTTCTTGCTCAGATGACAGCAGAATTACGTATTTCATTTAAGGACAGACTCTTGGCTTCAGCCAAGTAAGTATGGCATCAAAGGACATTTTTTAGTTAAAGAAGGGATATTCTGGCTTCGAATTTTAGGAACGACTTCTCAAGCAACCAATGTTGACATAGATCCTTTTTTTCTGAGAGAGAAAGACAGAAAACACGGGGGTAGGGAGGTGCAGGGAGAGAAAATCTTAAGCAAGCTCCAAGCTCAGCATGGAGCCCAACTCGGGACTCTATCTCCCAGCCGAGATCATGACCTGAGCTGAAATCAGGAGTCGGAGCTCAACTGACTGAGCTACACAGGCACCCCAACAGATCTCTTTTAAACCACTATTTAAGACTGGTACTTAGAAATAACTAACCAGTTGGTTTTTCTTCTACTTGTACACTGTCTGCAGGTGTCTGCAGTTTGTTAGATCTTCTATTCAAGGATGAGCTTCTCTTCTTTTCTATTTTTTCTGGAGATCAAAGGCAAAGGAATATTATTTTTTTAACAAATTATTTAAATATATTATTTCAGGAGTGAGTCACTCCTCTTTTCAAACATTTTTTATCTTCTCTACTCTTGATTGTAAAAATTTAAATTTCAAATCTTATGTAGATTCTACATCCCCAAACTTAAAACTAGTTTACTCTTTATCTGGAAAATAAAATTAATTAGGAAAAAAAACAGTTAAAAATTAAGAGGACAATGTCTAATACTACCTGACAAGATCAACATTCCCAAATTGGGAATATACAACCTTTAATTTTGGACACAATCCATGACATCTATTACTAAAGTAACGTATACTTTAGTTATAATGGTTATTATTTTAAACAAAAATGATCATTAACTTTTGGCACAGATGGCACAATTTTAGCAAACTAATGAAAAACACGGTTTGTGTAGACACTTTGCCACTTCACTTGAAATACTCTGGCCCAGGATACTGAGGAGTGTCTACTTAAAGAATAACTTCTCTTTTGGGAACCTGTAAATTAAATTGGGGACCTGTACATATTGACAACATAGCACCATTTGAAAATTCCTGAATTGACAATGTAATTGAACAGCATGAACCAGAGGTATAATCATTTCAATCATGTGATTAAATCACACATCCTTTATTTTCATACTGCACGTAATGACAAGATAGTGTGAACTGTTATTATGAGTCAGCAATGAGCAGAAGAAAAATAGACAATTTGAATAAGCCAAGCTTTAAAACAGGGCTACTTAAAATATTACAGGTTATTAGACTATGAACTTCATTTGAGTGTGAAATGTTCATCTCTCTGGATCAAACAGGTTTCATTTCAATTGGCAGAGATTTTACAAAGGTAAGCCACCACCAATACGGATTTTATTTTCCCTGACATCATTAATTACAACATTCACTGTTTCAGAGTGTGCAATATACTGTACCTGTAGGTTATTTCACAAAGTATCTTCCACACATACCTTCTCGTATTAAAAACTAGTAAAAAAATCATTTAAAAAGTTACTTGGAATTGCTCTTTCAGTGTAATTTAACTAATTATTATCCTAAAAGTAATCACCTGTTCCTCCTCTTTACAAGTCTCATTAATACAGCATGAGGCCTATTAATAAAAGCATACTAGCATTTGCTCATTATATTAAAAACGTCATACACATCTGTGGAAGAAATATTTGCTAACTCCTCAAAGCAATTAAGATAGTGAAACAGAGTGAATGCTTGTGAAACAAATAATATATATCAAAATGAATGTATATACATATATAAAATGAAAGTATATAAATACAACATTACAATGAATGCTATCTAATTTTTCTAAAGGATTGAACTGGTGAACAATAAATTAATTTCATTATATGACAAGGAAGGTGCTAGAGAAAACCTTCCCACATTAACCTACAAATGAATCCAGGCTACACATAAGTGCTCTGGGAAAGCCTATCGAGGGTTAGGGTGGTAAGTGGATCAACTTCTGTTAGACCACTAAAAGAAAAATGTGATAACCCCAGATGGGGGGGCTCCCTGCTCAGTGGGGAGTCTGCTTCTCCCTCTCCCTTTGCCCCTCCCCCCACTTGTGCCCTATCACCCTCCCGCTTGCTCTCAAATAAAATCTTTAAAAAAAGATTTTTAAATTCAAACCGTAATTACATGTCTTTTTGTTTTCAATTCACAAGGCACTAAAGTGGGAATAATGTGGAATATGTTTGCTGTGTCTTCTTCCTGCCAAGATCACTTCTGTTTTTGCCTCTGGAAAGGATTTTTTTTTTAATTCATTGATGGGTATGGTTGCCTAATTCATTTCAATTATCAGTGGGATGCACCATGCACAACAAGCCAGAAATGGTCACTGACAGTCAGGTGAAGGATTTTTTTTAAAAAGGAACACTAATTAAAAGGGCAAACACCAGAAGCAAAAGGCATGAGGTAGTCATAGTAGATAGTCTCTTTTTCTTTTAAAGAACACCACATTAGCGGGGCACCTGGGTGGCTCAGTCGTTAAGCGCCTGCCTTCAGCTCAGGTCATGATCCCAGGGTCCTGGGATCGAGCCCCACATCGGGCTCCCTGCTCGGTGGGGGGCCTGCTTCACCCTCTCCCACTCCCCCTGCTTGTGTTCCTTCTCTCACTGTGTCTCTCCCTGTCAAATAAATAAAATCTTAAAAAAAAAAAAGGAACACCACATTAGCACTACTAAGAGTCGTAAAGTGGAGGTCAGCAATGCTTTGCTCATTAAACATGGGTACCACTTTATTTGCTTTGGAGGAAAACACAGGCTTATTATTGAAATGTGCAATTTCAACATCATGATCCATCTATCAAATGACCAAAATATAAACCATAAACAAGCATGACAGAGTAAAGAGCACTGAATTTCTTGAGGTCTTAACTCTAAAGCCAGGAAGGTAATTACACTTGCCTGTCACCTTTACAAGGTTGTCATGAATAAACAAGTATGACATATGTGAAGCAGATCAACCTGTCCACTGCTGTATATATGCTAACATTTTCCTTAAATGAGGTGATATTCGTGAAACTTAATGGAAACTGAATGACCAGGCTAGCTACTCTCTAGGAAAAAGGATTTCATTTACTGGTTAGGTAGACTATGAATCACTTTTATAAGAAGTTATTGTGCCAGGTAATGGCAATGTCTTTTGTTTCAGTTTGGGCTACCTGAACTCAACAAACCCCTCTGATGATTCATATGCAAATTATGAAACAAGGATTAATACCGATGAAAATAACAAAATAGTAATGACCATCTCTATCTACTACAAAACAAGGTGGTGCTCTTCTGAAATAAATCTAAATGTTCCACAATCTAAAGGATAAGTGGTACTGTGAAAAGATGTAAAAAGAATTTATTTCATTGGTTTAAAATTCAGCAGAATACATGAAATAACTACTTACTCTTAGCAACAGAATTCTGAAGACCTGCAGATGACACAGACATTTGTTTGTGTAAACCAGAAGTCTCTTGTTCAAGTTTTTCAGTCGATACAGAACGTGTATTAGCTGAGAAAAGATATAATATTTACTGTACTCATACTTAAAGAAAGCATCATTAGCTGAAACAAAGTACGTTCATGATGTAGTTCTATGGAGTATGAGCATTAATTAGGTGCACAACGTTCACTGTCATTCCTTACAAATAATATAAATTTGAGTTTTATGAAACTGTAGAATTCTGTCCATTTATAGGAAAATTTAGAGTACCCTCAATAGTAAATGGGGCAGACCTATTTTTAAAATATGCATTGGATAAAGCTGTATAAAGCTTAATCATTTTTACAGAGATTACAAATTTAAATGGTGAGATTTTGGATATACTGGATAAAATGATAATAAAATTTCTTTTGCAGTTTTACATGACACAAATTTAAACATAAATTTACTGTGCACACCACACACATGGCAGCATTTTCACTTAAGATACAAAGCTCAAAACCTTGTTGTAAATGCAACCTTGCAGCAATAGCCAATATCTAAATATGAACATGAATGAACTTGAGGTTAAACAGTGGTATTAATTACCAGTTTTGGTTTCTGGGTTCGTGGATGTAGAGCCTTCCCATGACCATCTTTTTTGACGATGATCAACGCGGTTGCTCCGTTCCAACGTCCGATAGAGAACAGCTTTAAATCTCTCCTATTTAAAATAAATGCCAACAAATTTTTACATATTCATTATATTGGTTAGTATAATTTAGATCTGTGGATTAGAAAACCAACCCATTACCAAATTTTTGTATCAAGCAAAATTTGGGGGGGGGCAATCAGGTAATAGTTAAAAATGAAGACCAAAAAAATAAATAAATAATCGAAGACCATATTTCTGGTATCAATCAATGTCAATGCTTCTCTTAAATAACAGGCTTTAATCCTGTGGATATGAAGTGAGGAACAAACTGTGCTTCCCTCTGCTTATATCATTAGGAAATTAATTAATGCATTAATTCATTAATTTATCTGACAGAGAGAGAGAATGCGCACAAGCAAGGGGAGTGGCAGGCAGAGGGAGAAGGAGAAGCAGGGAGCCCGATGCAAGCCTCAATCCCAGGGCCCTGGGATCACGACCAGAGCCAAGCAGATGCTTAACCAACGGAGCCACCCAGGTGCCCCTGTGGTATGTTTTTTAAAATACACCTTAAGGGGCGCCTGGGTGGTGCAGTCAGTTAAGCGTCCAACTCTTGATCTTGCCTCAGGTCATGATCTCAGGATCATGGGATGGAGCCCCACACTGGGCTCTGCGCTCTACATGGAGTCTGTTTGGGATTCTGTCTCCCTCTCTCTGCCCCTCCCCCTGCTCTCTCTCTAAATAAATAAAATCTTTAAAAAATAAAATGAAATACACCTTAAATTCTCTGTAGCATCAGGCAGGGAAAAAAATAAACTAACATACACATAAGTGAAATCTATGCCAGAATCATCTATAATACCCATGTTTGTAACACCTTAAATTCTAGTGATAATAAAGTTTAAAAGAAAGATAATCGGTGTGCCTGCCTTGACCGCAACATTTTTTTTTTTTAAGATTTTTATTTATTTAACAGAGAGAGAGAGAGCACAAGTAGTCAGAGCGGCAGACGGAGGGAGAGGGAGAAGCAGGCTCTCCGCCGAGCAGGGAGCCCGATGCGGGGCTCGATCCCAGGACCCTGGGATCATGACCTGAGCCGAAGGCAGCCGCTTAACCGTCTGAGCCACCCAGGCGCCCCAGCAACTTTATTTTTTTTAAGTTTTCTTTATTTAAGTCATCTCTGCACCCAACGTGGGACTCCAACTCAGAAGATCAAGAGTGTCCGGCTAGCTCTTCTGACTGAGCCAGCCAGGTGCCCCTTGACCTCAACTTTAATTGCAAGGGGTCAGGATGATAGCTATTCAACTGTAAACACCACACTGTGGCAAAACAGCCCCATCACCAGAAAGAGGCATGCCTGGTTTTCCTTTCTGATATTTCAAGTCCTTGTGCTGTAACAGACAGCGGACTATACTCAGGTAAGCAAATCAACTGCAGGGCCAGGAGGCTTTCTATTCTTCCCTGACAACGACCATCATCCTCACAATGCCCCCACCATTTCTCTGAGGGAAAAGATAAACATACTAGGAAAATGGAGAGTCATCCAGGTCCTCTGAGGAGAAAAGCAACTGCAATTCTTAAAATAAAATGTATCTAATGGCAATATTTTACAATTATATTTTTTAACAGAAAATAAGTTGCTCAAATTACTGAAAACCCAGAAAGTGTCATAAAGACTGAAAACAATGATTCATCTTGCGTTACTGAAACATTTCTGATTCGTAAGAACCCTATCCCCTTGCTTCCAAATGCACTGGCCCTCTGTGCTCTCAGGTTCCTCTAGCACCTGTGGCTCCTCCAGGTCTCCTGTCCACACCCCCCGCTCCTCGGTACCACTCCTGCTCTAAGGAATCATTCTCTACGCGCAGGCTGCTCAGTGTCCCACGGACCCTTCCTGCTCTGCCGGGGACCACCCCGCCCCACCACACTGGTTTTGTGAGGCTGATTCTCTTTTGCCCCTTTTCTCCCTGTCCCTCTGCTGCTTTTCTCCCACCACACCTCTGGCTCCCTCAGCCTCTGCAGTGCTGTTTTATCACATTTTCTCTGGGATCTCTCTCAGGTTCCTCTCTCTAAGACTGTCTTTTTTTCTCTCGGTCCCTGGGAGTCTCTCTCCTCCAGGGACACTGTGCAGTGTTCTGTTTTACGTTCTTTCAGTCTCTTAGTTCAAATCTATTTCTGGCCTTCATTCTCTTCACCACAGAAGTAAGTTAAGGAGCTCTTTCACAGAGGAAGATGGCAAGTGATAGAAATTCTGAACGAGGGGCGCCTGGGTGGCTCAGTTGGTTAAGCGACTGCCTTCGGCTCAGGTCATGATCCTGGAGTCCTGGGATCGAGTCCCGCATTGGGCTCCCTGCTCGGCAGGGAGTCTGCTTCTCCCTCTGACCCTCTTCCCTCTCGTGCTCTCTCTCTCTCATTCTCTCTCTCTCAAATAAATAAATAAAAATCTTTAAAATAGGGGCGCCTGGGTGGCTCAGTCGTTGGGCGTCTGCCTTTGGCTCTGGTCATGGTCCCAGGGTCCTGGGATCGGGCCCCGCATCGGGCTCCCTGCTCCGCGGGAAGCCTGCTTCTCCCTCTCCCACTCCCACTCCCCCTGCTTGTGTTCCCTCTCTCGCTGTCTCTCTCTGTCAAATAAATAAATAAAATCTTTTAATAAAAAAAAAAATCTTTAAAATAAAAAAAAAGAAAATCTATTTAAAAAAAAAATTCTGAACGAGAGTTCATCAAATACTGGAATATGAAAAAACAGCATAAACAACCATAGAAAAAGGTAGAGAAAGAGAGAGAAGTGATAGTGGACCATGGGTGGGGAAGAAATGGCATGGGCATGGGATCTTCCTAGAATAAGGAAGATCCACAGACGAGGCAGGGGCTGGGGGTGAGGTGAGTGAGAGCAACTGTGTGCACAAGGAGAAAGAGTGAGCCCCACAGAGAAGAAGCCTCATGGGGACAAATGACAACAAAAAGAAAAGACAGAAAAAGAAAATTTAAAATTAGAGCAACAGGGGCGCCTGGGTGGCTCAGCCAGTTTTAAGTGTCTGACTCTTGGTTTCAGCTTAGGTCATGACCTCATGGATCCTGAGATCCAGCCCTGTATTGGGCTCCACACTTGGCAGGGAATCTGCTTGGGGAGTCTCTCCCTCTGCCCCTCCCCCAACTCGTGCTGCTTGCTCTCTTGCGCACTCTCTCTCTCAAATAGGTGAATCTTTAAAAAAAAAAAAGAGCGGGCGCCTGGGTGGCTCAGTTGGTTAAGCGACTGCCTTCAGCTCAGGTCATGATCCTGGAGTCCTGGGATCGAGTCCCGCATCAGGCTCCCTGCTCAGCGGGGAGTCTGCTTCTCCCTCTGACCCTCTTCCTTCTCGTGCTCTCTATCTCTCATTCTCTCTCTCTCAAATAAATAAATAAAATCTTTAAAAAAAAAAAAAATTAAAAAAAATTAAAAAAAAAAAAAGAGCAACAGAAGAAAAGAGGGAGAGATAAAAACACATATACTGAGAGAATAGGCAGAAAGCCCAAAGATGGGCGGGGGGGGGGGGGAGGGAGAGAGAGAGAGAGAGAGAGAAGCAAAAACAAAGAAGAAGGAAGAGTAAGGCGCCTCAGGCTAAAAAAGGTCACAGTCGGCCCCGTCGGCCCCGGAGTACCAGAAGACAGACTAAGACTTAGGGACACCTGAGAATCACTGGAATAAAGCCAAAGAGAGAATGTCAGGAAGAAAGAGAATGGTGTCCCAGAGAGCATGGCAGATTCACAAGGAGTCAAGGATCCACAGAGTGAAGTAGTGGAATGACCTACAGGAGAAAACTCTGGTGTCAGAGAGCGTCAGAACAAGACAAGCAGCCTTTCAATGCCCAAGCACGGACACTAAAAGACAAACAGACTGAAGAGGAACAGAAGGGGAAAGAGAGGGCATCATGAAGGCAGTGACTCATACCAACAGAGTGCCAGACACCAAGAGAGTCCAGGAAGGTAAAGAGAGAGGCAGGGCCCCAGCACAGCAGGGAGGAAGAGCGTGCCAGGCAGAAAGGCAGGGGAAGGAAGCCGGATGGGAGAGCAAGCACCGTCATCTGACTGGCCTGCACTCAAGTCAGAGAAGCCCCTGTGAGAAGTAAGATGGGGGCCTATCGATGGGTCCGTGAACATGAGGGCGCTGGTATAGAGCTCAGAGCAAACCCTGGGCTGCGACACCAGGGGGCCACACCCCGGAGCGGGGAAGGGCTCTCTTCCGGGGCCCGTGAGGCTCCTCTTTAGCTCAGCTGGCAGGTCGAAACTCAGGGATCTGAGAGGACAGGGACAAGAGGCTCTACTGCTGAAAGAAAGAAGAGAGAACTGGGGCTGGGTCTTTTGGCGCGAAGCGGGGCGCAGGAAAGGCAGTAAAAGGCTAAGAAAAAAGTATTCCAGTGCCAGGCTACACCGCGTAGCATCTGATTAACAGGCTAGGAAACATGTACTGTACCCTTTCTTCCTGTAATTTTTGTTTCCTTTTTTCTTCGGCGGATATTCTCCGCTGCTCATCCTTTTCTTTTTGTTCTCTCAGTTTCCGTTGCTTCTCTTCCATCTGTTTTTCATACTGGATCCTGGACTTTCTTTCTTTTTCAAGCAGTTGTGTTTCCTTATTAGCTGAAAAATTCCAAATACATCTGAGGTGTAAGAGCCAAGAAAATATTTAAGTTTTCCACAATCCTCAAAGTTAATGCATCTCCTTCTCTTTCTTAAAAAGAACATGACCTATGCTAAGAACAGACGATTACATTATATAAGTGAATGAGAATGGCCACTAAAGAATCATTTGCACTGCGTGTTCATTTAACTCCAGAGAACAGAGATGGCTTAGATGACCCTCATATCCTGTCCAAACGAAAATTCCAAATTAAAAACAAAGATTTTCTTTCATGTGATATTTCCGCTGATTTGAGCTGAAGTTAAACCCCACCAGATTAACACGCTAAATACATTAAAATAAGAATTAAAAAGAAAACACATGGCCAGAATGTTCTTTTTCTCCTTCTACTAGGAAACTTCTTTCAAAGGCCTCATCTATGCAGACCATATTTAAGCACGCCAGTTTTACACTCACGGAGTTAAGACACCACACTTGGAACAGCATGATATTTTCCTATGTCAAAATTCCCCTCACTAAAGCCTGCAGAGCATCTATGCAGTTCTAAAATAGTCTCCTGAAGAGCTCCAGGAAGAAATAACCCCTCACCAAAACAAAGACAAATGATATCCATCTGAATAAAGCTGAGCACAAGTTTTGTCAAGGGATTTCAAAGGCCAGCGAAAAATGGGTAGTAGTTGAGAAAAGCATTCTCCTGAGGTGTAAAAAGATTATTCTTTTAGATCCTAATTTACACTTGAGAAGCCTATGTTAGGATTATTAGCAACTTCATTTTCCTTTTTAGAGGCATTTTTATTGAAACCCCATTCTGCTTGTTTCTACAAATGCTGAAATGTTCATACCTTAGTTTTCAGAAAATTAGAGCTAACAGAAACTACTACTTCAAAAATTAAACTAATCAAGTATTTTTCATAGGCCTTATCTTAGTATAATTATTGAATCCAATATAATACATCCTAGAAAAAATGTAATCTGTGATATAAACGGACCAAGAAAAGTAGATAAAATCATTTTGAAAATACGTAACCTTGACAGAAAACTTATTCATTCCGATTTTTTTAAAAAGTCTAAAATATACCTTCTTGCTGTCTTGTCTTCTCCTCTCTACGCTCCTTTGCCAACCTCTGCTTCACAACACTTTTAAGCACGGACCCATCTATTACTAAAAACAAAAAAGGAAAATATAGTAAAGCATTAACAGATCCAATTTTAATGACATGACACTCTGACATCTATCAAAAAACATTCTAGAAATTACACCTGGTTTAAAAGCTGATCTTATATTTGCAGACTGAGATGGAAGAGAGCAGAAACCACTCTGACTCCGTCTTTCTTCAGCAATGGCTTGCGCAGCAGCAACTAGAATACAGGGAGATAAAGGGAAGGGATGAGATACTATGAATACAAACAGCTAATACAAGGGGAGGCAAAACTCCAGCAATCATCCTTGATGATACAGGATAGCATCTCTCATCTAGAAGACAAAATCATGACAGATTAATCCAGGTCAACAACAAAGCCATATTGAGTTCCTGTGATGTTCAACAACAGTTGAAGAAAAAATTAAAGCTGTTTATCGTGGATGTGCCAGCCTATCTGTGGACTTAAGAGTTGTTAGTGGGAGTGGCAGCACAAGCTTGTGGATGAGTAGGAGCTAATGATTAACAGCTTTCAAAAAGGCCTCAGACAAGACATTACACCAAGTACTAGAAAAACTGAACCGGGACAGAGTTGGAAAAACTGTTTTACCATAAACTGAGAATTTAGAAAAGACTTGGTGTTTACGGATCTGAATTTGGAAGCAGAAGTGTCAACAGTGAGATCCTCAAGAGCTTGGGCCCAATATTATAAAGTACATTTATAAATTACCTAGATGTGGGGTTTTCTTCACCTAAGTTGCTTTAAAGATATTAGCAAAGCCTGCCTTTCCCCACCCCCAGTCTCTGGGGTGGAGGTCCAGGCATTTCCAGTTGCTAAAAGCTCTATTCTAATGCAGGGAAAGTGGAGAAGCACTCAAGGAATTTCCATTGAAACAGTATTATTCTAGGTAGAAAAATGTCAGGCAAACAAAGATAAATTTACACATGCCTTGTAAAACAGGCCCAAAAGTGGTAAATAAACTTCAATAAAGGTGAAATACAAGATTAGGGGAGCACAATTTGAGGGAGAGTAAGAAAAACAAATGCCAGGATGACACACACACACCAATTATTATAGGGGATTCCTGAGCCCTTTAATTCCATTTATGGCTGTATCTAAAATGCCCCACAATGTTGGGAATCTTCAGGAAGGATCTGGAGATTAACACTGAAAACTCTCCTCTACCTTTGTGAAAGCACAGGAAATATGCCCCTGTGATACTGCACACAATTCTGTTTTCTATATATCAGGAAAAAATATAACAGTTGAAGATGGGCAGTTAAAATAATTAAAGGAACAGAGTAGCTGTCATTGTCATTAAAGAATGAAAGGACTCTGAGATGTTCCTTGCCACTGAGGAAAGATATCTGGGAGTCATTTTACAGTCATTTTACCTTGAAAGTGATGTCATAATTGCTGCCATAGGGACCACTATTTCCAAAAGGGAAAAAGGAATTTTTTTTTTTTTACCCCAGAGACCTAACAGCTCAGATAATCCATGATTTAGCTAAATTTGAAGATTAGACTCTTCTCAGCTTCCTTCGACTACCAGCAATTTTGTGGACCACAGATTATCCTCTGAATTTGCATACTAGTATATTAGGAACAATTCTTAAATATAGTCTATAAATTAATTAATCCCTCCTACACTCTCTCCCACTTGTGACATCTCTATGTGAGCACAGAAAAAAACAGTTGGTTTTGCACATTCCGTTTTCCTGCTTAGAAGTCCCAAAGAAAGTTCATATTTTGGCACAAATTACCTGACCATAAGGACAGTTTCTCTCGAAAGGTAGAATTTTACCATATTTAAAGATCTTATTAAAGAGCAGTAACCTCAGAATTAGCTGTGGTAGGAATAATGAACTAAATAATTTAAAGGTTAATGTGGTAATAATATCAAGTCTGATTTTTAGGACTTCATAGAACTTCATATCCAAATTCCCACTGGCAAGAAATACATTCACCAAAAGGACAGGCTCTAGAAGTTATTTAAAATGTCCAGGCAATGGTTGAAAGGCTTTATGTCTGAACTTAACAGAGTATTTTATTCAACTCCGTTGAATGAAGGAATTCACTTACCATTCATTTTAAAGCTACAGTAAGGTACAGTTTAAGTATACTACAGTTATTTCTGTAGTTCCTATACTAATTCTGAGTCCCAAATTAAAGTTAAAAGTTACCTTTTGCAGGGCGCCTGGGTGGCTCAGGTCATGATCTCAGGGCCCTGGGATGGAGCCCTGCATCCATCCTCCATCCCGCTCCCCGCTCAGCGGGGAGTCTGCTTCTCCCTCTCCCTCTGTACCCGCCCAGTCATGTTCTCTCTCTCTCTCTCTCTCTCAAATAAATAAAATCTTAAAGAAAAGTTACCTTTTGCCAGTAAGTTAAGAAAATGCATAGTTTATTACTAAAACGGAAATATGAACCTTAATCTATATTTATGGTACTTTCCTAAAAATTGCTATAACAAATAATGTATATCACCTCACCATTTACGAAATTCTTTTCATTTGTATGACTTCATTAAATTCTAACAATCCTATATTTTTTATAGATAAGGAAAACTGAAGCTAAACATTACTTTCCCAGATCACACAGGTAGTAACTGGTAAAGCCAGACCTTGATTCAATTGTAGATTAAGAAACAACTTTCTTATCAAGGACCAGACTGTACAAAAACCACATTAACCTTTATACGACTTAGTTCTCTATTCCCACCTCTGCTACTTCTTTTTTTTTTTTTTTTAAGATTTTATTTATTTATTCAGAAGAGACAGAGAGAGAGAGGCAGAGGGAGAAGCAGGCTCCTTGCTGAGCAGGGAGCACGATGCGGGACTCGATCCCAGGACGCTGGGATCATGACCTGAGGTGAAGGCAGACGCTCAACCATCTGAGCCACCCAGGCGCCCCCCACCTCTGCTACTTCTAAGGTTACTTCTGTTTTCCCTCCTAGGAGGGGAAAATTAATTAAAAACTCAATCATCCTGGATATCTAGCCCAATAAAGGCCTCAGAATCAAATGAACCAAAAATAGGCACCACTAAAGATGCCAAAGTTAAAGAATGCTTTACATTAGATTTTTTTTTAAAAGATGTCATTGAAATTTTGAGGCTTCTTTTGGACATAAAGCATTTTAGCTCATTACCAACTTCAATATAGTGGAAATTTCTGCTTCTCTCTGCCACCCCCTCCCCCAATATGCCCTGGATCTGTGTCACCGGGGCAAGCTAAACACAACAAAGGAAGAACACTTTTCCGTGACAACTAGTTCAAGTATGGTAATAATCTTCCTAAAGCTGCACAATCACTTCAAAATGCTTAATCCCATGAGATGCCAATGATACTCATCCCAATATTTATTCAGCAATTCTATGTTGTCTGCCACAGCTGTTGCTCTTGATATCATCACTCAGAATTCAACATAACATCTGTAGCCCCATTTCACCATGACCTTTCTTCCCCAAGATCCTTTCTTCTGTAGTCATTAGAAATATCAGATCACATAAACTAGTATTTTTATTAGGTAGCAAAGGGCGTAGATTGCAAAAAATGACTGAAAGGTTGTTGTTGTTGTTTTTTAAATAGAATGGCTACCATTGTGGCAGAGAACCACTATACTATGAAACTAATTGTTACAGATTAACAGATTTAGTGCTACTCACTGTGATTTGGAAAACAGAATAAGCAGCTGCAATTGCCACAAACTCCTATCATGGGCTCCTGCTGGATATAGTGCACTGGGGGGGGTCTAGCAGTAGACTGTTCCAGGAGCTCAATACCTGACCCCCCCTTCCCACAGCTGCTGGCTCTGTCCTAATCCACTCTCATTCAAAGCTGAGCAGTTGAGAGTGGCGTAGTCCCTGGCAGATCCATTCCACCCATACCAAGGATCTCTCCTCATGGCATTAGGACAGTCATTAGGCAAGGAAGAGGGTGGGAAAATATTTTTTTAAAAAAAGGAAATCAAAGATATCTGCAATTAGGGGCCCACAAAAATAAGGCAGATTCACGTAGTTTTGCCTAGAACAGCAACAAAGTCATAGGGCTGAAAGAGATTTCCTAAAGATCCCTAGAACCAATCCAAAGATGGCATGTCTTGGGGCACCTGGCTGGCTCAGTCAGAAGAGCACGAGGCTCTTAATCTCTGGGTCCTGTGTTTGAGCCCTATAGTGGGTACAGAGATCACTAAAAAATAAATTTAAGACAAAACAAAAAACTCCTCAAAGACAGCATGTCTTAAAGTAAATTACAGACAGTTTCCTACCATTCAGAGCTGTCTACAGTGGAATGGCTACTTGGAAAACTGTGAAGCTATTAGAATACACATTCAAGTTGTAGAAGCTGCCCAGGATTTTATAGCTGGGACTCTGGGTGCTGCACTTGAGAACCTTAAGGTTTCTCCAGCTCTAAAATTCTATAATGATCTGACTCAATCTTAGTAGCTTTTTCTGTATTTGTTTAAAGTATTCTGAGTAACTTACCCTAAACTTAGAAATTACTTGAGCATTTAGAAAAACAAAAAAGGTGACAAGTCAGTGGCAAAGTTTCTTATGCTCATCAGGTTGAAACATTCACATAAGTTATCTTAAAACAATCATGTATAAAAATATAAAACACATGTTTTGTTAAAAGAAGTGTATTTTGGGACACCTGGGTGGCTCAGTCAGTTAAGTGTCTGCCTTCCGCTCAGGTCATGATCTCAGGGTCCTGGGAACGAGCCCCACATCGGGCTCCCTGCTCGGCGGGGAGTCACTTCTCCCTCTCCCTCTGCTTCGCACCCACCCCCCTCCCCCCTCATGCTCCCACCCTCCCCCTTTCAAGTAAATAAAAATTTCTAAAAAGTCTGTTTCTTCAGTATGCTACAATCTTAGCACAGTGCTATGCACAGAAAACATAATTCAATTAAGGTACATAATTCTTGCACCTGAGAAGTTATTTGTTCAGGGACAATGTTTTAACTCTTGGAGCCAGGCTCCCAGCAGGAAATAAAATTTACCAGATTAACAGATTCAGGGCTACTCATGGTTATTTGGATAAGAGAATAAAAAGCAACTGTCACAGTGGCATTTCATTTGCCACAAAGTGGCAAAACATTTCAATGACTCCTTGTCCCCTTCAGGAAAACGCTGAGACCATGAGGGCAAATCTAGTTAAAGCTGGTACTCTGTGAAAAGTCTAACATATAACATGTGATGTTTTCAATTCCTGATAGGAAATGGGCAACAAGGAGTCAATTAGGGTTCTGGGTTAAGCCCTTTTTGCATGACTAAGTTTTTGGCTTGAAATACTGTGAATCCAATCAACTGTCTCATACAAGATTTTAAAATACTTCACAACATTGAATACCCAAAAATGCTTGGGAGGGGGGTTATCCACAATGTTGGTTACTTTAAATCACTGAAATAAACCAATGGCGGAGAGCCTTAGGTGTCGACAAAACAATAAAACAATCCGAATTTACTGCAAACTCTTGACTCTCTAGGTAAAGATGAAAGTGTATTTGCTTCTGATACGTTGGGGAGTTGATTCGAAGTAATCTGAAATAACACAAAGCCTCCCCATTCGCAGCCAATTTTTCAACTGCAAATGAAAAAATCCCTAAGGATTTCAATAAGATCACTTAAGATCGTCTTATTCTCAAGTTCATAGTACTAGGAAACTAGCCTGAGAACAGCAAGTAAGTTCTCAAAAGCGAGAAATACCATTTCCTTCAGCTAGCAGAGCAGTCTCCTGGGCTAAGCCATGCGTTGCCAAATCTTATAAAATTAACGATTTTAGGGGGGAAAACATTTTGGCGTTGGGACCAGTTTAGAAGAAAGCACAATGAAGTGCTGCTTCCCGTTCACTGCAGCCTAGGGTCTGCAAGATGTCCCACGGAAGGTGACATCTTGGCGAAGTCATGTGCTACAGCAGGCAAATCAGGAGCAGCGGAGAGGCAAGTTTCTTCCAACTTTCAAAGCAACAGCCCCCCAGGGCTCCGTCCTCACCGGACACCGACCGGGAGGGTGCGGCAGATTAAGCCCTTGGGAGAGGCAAGGACTGCGACCGTGGGAGAGGATGCGAGCGCGAGCGCCCCGCGCAGAGGGAAAACTCCCGGCTCTCGGAGCCTCGAAGGGCTGCCCCCGCGCGCGCGGGGTCTGGGCGGGCGCCCGCACATCCCGGGCTGTGGCGCGTCAGTTCGGCGGCTGCGCGGGCGTCCACCGCCCCCCCCCCAACGGCAGGCGGAGCTCGGGACCGTCCGCGGGGTCCGGGGTCCCAGGCCCTTCCACCACCAGCGCCCGTTAGTTCCCTCGCGCCCCGCCCGCGGGGTTCCGCCGGTGGCGGCGACCGTTGGGCCGTCGGCCGCGGGACTTCGGCCGTCGGTGCTGCCGGCCGGCCGTCCCCCCCCCGCCCCACAACGGTTCTCCCTCCCGTCCAGGGGAACTCCGGGGCGGGTGAGGAGAGGACCGGACGGCGCGAGGCCACGCCGGAGTAAAAGTTTTCTGGCGCCCTCCGCGCCGCTCCAACGGTCCCCGGGGCTGCGAGAAGCCCGCCTCCCGCGCGGGCCCGAGTTCCCCCGGGAGCCGCCAGGCCGCTCACCCATCCGTTCGCGCATCCCCCTCAGGGATGTGCTGCCGCCGGCGCCGGGACGCTCCGCCATCTTCCGAGCAGCCGCGTCTGCAACCGCTGGTGGCGCTGGAGGCCCAGTGCGCAGGCTCCGGCGCGGCCGTCTGGCCGGCTTCGGCCGCGGCGCCGGGGGGGCGGGGGGCGGGGCGCGGCCCGCAGAGCCGCCGCGCCCGCCTGGGACCCGCAAACTCTGCCGCGCTGCTCCCTGCGCACCACGTCCTGACCGGCTGGGCAGGGACCTCCTGGTCTAAAGAAACCCTCTCGTACGTTCCATGCTCTCCTCGCAACCCTGTGCGGGGAGCCAGCCAATCATCAGCCGGCTTGGCCCTCCAACATTCCTTTTTTCCTTTCATCCCGTCTGCATAGGAACGCGGTTAACATTCCTTCCTTTCCTCATTTGTTCCTTCGTTCCTTTAGGGAGCATTATACTGAGTGCCTCCTGGGTGCGCTTGTATCCGGAGTTTGCTAGTCTTTGAAACACTACAGAATGACCCAAGTTAGGGGGAAGAGGCCCGAAGACAGGTTGCGGAGGGCCGGGGAGAGGTTCCTGTGAGGTGCTAGGGGCTCAATCAAGAGTAGAGCCTTTCTTTAAAGTGTTGCAAAATAGGGGCGCCTGGGTGGCTCAGTCGTTGAGCGTCTGCCTTCGGCTCAGGTTATGATCCCAGGGTCCTGGGATCGAGCCCCGCGTGGGGCTCGCTGCTTGGCGGGAAGCCCGCTCCTCCCTCTCCCACTCTCGCGTGCTTGTGTTCCCTCTCTTACTGTGTCTCTCTGTCAAATAAATAAATAAAAATATAGTGTTGCAAAACAAATCATGACAGGTTAGGTCTCAAAGTTGCATGAATTATCTCTAGGGTGTTTGTGGGTCTTTACAGTGAAGGAGAGGGCTTACTGACATTAATCTCTCTAGGTTTTGGAGGAGGCCCTTCAAGATTGCAGAATGTTTTTCCCATTCACAAGGAAAAACTTAATTTGCCTGGTGCACGTTTGAGGGGCAGACATCACTTCCTGGGTGCTCGCCTGTAAAAGGTTGAGTCACCCCTGTTATTAGTGTGGTGTGGCACATGGTTGTAGGAAGCAGTTTATGATGGGGCTGTAGGTATGGGGCAGGAGGCCACTTGTGGGACACGCACTTTGATGAGCCCTCTGTATCTCAAAATTACATGGGAGCTGTAGGGCGCCTGGGTGGCTCAGTTGGTTAAGCGACTGCCTTCGGCTCAGGTCATGATCCTGGAGTCCCGGGATCGAGTCCCACATTGGGCTCCCTGCTCAGCGGGGAGTCTGCTTCTCCCTCTGACCCTCTTCCCTCTCGTGCTCTCCATCTCTCATTCTCTCTCAAATAAATAAATAAAATCTTTAAAAAAAAATTACATGGGAGCTGTAAAATGGAAGAAGCTAATAACAGCAAACGTTTATTGACTCTTGCCATGTGCCAGGCACTGTTCTAACTGCATTACCTATATTCATTCTTTTAATCCCCCTACTACCTGACAAAGTAGGCACAATTATCACTCCCATCTCATAGATAAGGAAATTAAAGCAGAGAGAAGTTAAATTATTCACCGTCACACTGTTACTATCAGAACTGGAATTTGAACCCAAAATGTCTGACCAGTAGTCTCCATGTGCTTAGCCTTAAGCGATACTGTTTCATGAAAGTTGGAGATTCATATATATATAGTTCATAAATGATTAGCATCCAGAATGCATAAAGATCTAAAAATACATAAGGAAAAGACAACCTCCAAGAGGTGAGCAAAAGGCATAAACAGGTCTCCCACGGGAGAGAAATCACAAATGACCAATAAACATAAAAAATGCTCAAACTCTTTAGCAGTTGAGAGAATACAAATGAAACCCACAAGACATCATGTTACACCTACAGATTTAGCAAATTTAATGAGTGGACAGTAAGTGTTGGTGAGGTTGTAGATTAATACTGGGGATGGAGAAAAAAAATACTGGGGGTGGATGTGGGGGAGTGAGGGGATTCCGTGGGAGTCGGGGGGGGGGTTGAGGGGGGGGGAGGTGGGAGTGGGGGGAGAAGGAAGTCTGGCATTATAAAGTACCCAAAGCCCTGCTCCTATGTGTATGCAGAGACCAATGTTTTGCATGATGCACATGATGGTAGCCATGACTGTGAATATGAAACACATGTGATTAAGGCGCCAGCAAAGCAGATACACATAAATTCAGCTTTGATGAATTTATCTGGAACTTCACAAACGGACAATCTATGAAAAATGCAACATCACCTTTATGGTTTCTTTCTTTTTTTTTAGATTTTATTTATTTACCTGAGAGAGAGGGAGAGCGTACAAGCAGGGGGAGCAGCAGAGGGAGAGGGAGAGGCAGGCTCCCCACTGAGCAGGGAGCCCAACTCTGGGCTGGATCCCGGGACCCCGAGATCATGACCTGAGCCAAAGGCAGATGCTTAACTGACTGAGCTACCCAGGCGCTCCATCTTTATGGTTTCTTGCAAAAATGTTCAAAATGTTGAACCCATTGTGAGATGTTGAACCCATCTAATAATGAGGAAAATTCAGACAAATCCAGACTGTGGCATATTCTATGAAACAACTGGCCTGGATGCTTCAAAATGTTAATGTCATGAAAGATTAAAAACATCAGAGAGTGTTCTGGATCAGAGGAGACTAAAGAGACCAAGCGCGAAGCATGGTCCTTGATTAGAAACTAGATTAAAGGGCGCCTGGGTGGCTCAGTCAGTCAGTTAAGCATTTACCTTCAGCTCAGGTCATGATCCTTGGGTCCTGGGATGGAGCCCTGAGTCAGCTCCCGCTTCTCCCTCTGCCTGCTACTCCCCCTGCTTGTGCTCTCTCTCTCTCTCTCTCTCAAACAAATAAAACCTTAAAAAAAAAAGAAAAGAAACTAGATTTAAAAAATAGCTTTAAAGAGCATTGATTATTGGGGCTACGAGGAAAATTTGAATATGAACCATGTATTAAATAATATTGTATTAAGGTCAAATTTCTTGGGCGTGAGAATGATACTGTGGAAAATGTCCTTTTTCTTAAGAAATCAATGCTGGGGCGCCCGGGTGGCTCAGTTGGTTAAGCGACTGCCTTCGGCTCAGGTCATGATCCTGGAGTCCCGGGATCGAGTCCCGCATCGGGCTTCCTGCTCAGCAGGGAGTCTGCTTCTCCCTCTGACCCTCTTCCCTCTCCTGCTTTCTATCTCTCATTCTCTCTCTCTCTCAAATAAATAAATAAAATCTTTAAAAAAAAAAAGAAATCAATGCTGAAGAGTTTAGGGGCAAAGTATTTTAAGGTCTGAAACTGTCAAGCAGTTCAGAGGGAAAAAACAGCAAGTATCACAGAATGTTAAAAATCGGTGAATTATCTAGATGTTTGTTTTACTATTCTTTCAACTCTTCTGTGGGTTTGAAATTTTTCAAAACCAGAAGTTGGAGAATTTTTTTTAATCTAGAAAGTGTGGCTTCAGCTGACCTGTAAACACCACCACTTTGAGTAAAATAAAATTGATTTTGAAAGTACATACGGGGAAGCGCCCTCCATGATCTTTTCAGCCTTTAGAGCCTTTAAAGGCCTTAATCCCACCCAGGTGTAAGGGGAGTGGGGAGGAGGGGTAGTAAGAGGTTTACAAAAAAACAAGCATGGGCAGTGTTTGCTGGGAGCTGGGTGAGTAATTAAAATGTGTTCCAAGAGCTCAGAGGGATGAAAAATCACTTCTGGTTGGGGTGTTCAGAGAAGACTTCATAAAGAATTGGCACTTATTTCTGGACCTGAAGACCAAAAGAGAACAATCACTTCTTCATCCCAGCCCATGGGAGCTGAGTGAGGAGATGGGCCTATCTGTGGCCAGATCTTCCCATTTGGAAATCTGGATTTTAATGTGAAATCTCTTATTGTAAAAATGATGACAACGTTAAAAGTTTTGGAAAACACGTCGCAAGGCAAATAAAATGGTCGGCTATCTCATCAGTGGCCAACTTTCCTAACTGTCTCCTTTTCTATGTTTGAATAAAAACCCGAACAAGGTCCATACACGGCATTGATAGGCCTTTTAAAAGCTCTTTGAATCTACAGATAACGTGAAGTTTAGCATTCATTTGTTCATTCCATAGGCGGAGTCACTCAAACTGGTAGGTACCTGAGAGGGAAGGAGCCCCGCCCTCCATTGATTCTATGCTGATTATTAGACATCAGGGCCCCGCCTTAGAGATTTCCTTGGGACTAGGGCAGCTCCCTAAGGAGCCCCCATGACACTGTATATTTCTCAGAAAAATATTGGAACTAAAGGCTGTCAGCTTGGGTAGAGTGAGTCTGTTCTGGAGCCAACCCAGACTCAGCTGGAAAGGAACCCAGGCGGCTCCTCTCCTCCTGTGTTTGGAAAGCGTATGTTCCCCAGTGAGCAAAAAAGAACTGGAATCCTGCTCACTTTTTTCCCCACTTGGTTATTTTTTCCCCTTAAACCTGACACCAGCAGGAAGAACATTTCAGAAACCACAGGCACAATAGGTCTAGGATTTATCACATTTTTTTTTCTATCAAATGGTGACGTTTTTAAAAGTGGAATTCACGTGTGTTATAAACACTCGGTGGACTGACCGAGTCTAACAAATTTGCATAGAAACTGCCACCACCACAGCACTGTACTGTGATTTTAAAGCTCCACAGCCATGAGATGGCTCTCCTCTCCATCCCTGAACTACCTGTCAGATTCCTCCATCAGGCACACAGTGGAAGCAGGGATCCGGTTTTGAGTTCCTTGGCATCTCATTTCTGACTCTTACCTCCCATCTGTTACAGCTTGGCCATGACACCGAGGGGATGGTGGGGGGGGGGGAGTAAGGTTTCATTCTGGACTCATCTCTTGCCAAATCTACTCACATTTTCCTTTCTTTCCTCAAATCTGCACTTTTCTTCCCTCCTAAGTTACAGGCTTACCTCAGGCTCTGGTCATTTCTCAAAGCTTTCCCAGCTCTGGAATTCCCACCTCAGCAGCACCCTCCCCCGACCCATGCCATGACCCTTCACAGCCATCCCCCCCCATCCCCCTTTCTCTTTGCCTGGAGAACCAGGGTGGCCTTGCTCTCCGTACCCTCTCCTTCTTAGGGAGTCCCCGGCCCTTCCTGGGGTGGTCTGGAGGGCTGATTGATCATCATGGCCTGAGCTCACCAGGGTGGGGGCAGTGAGCTTCCGGGGACAGGAAGAAGAGGCCACCACCGCCAGTTTGGAGGGAAATTCAGACAAACCTCAGAGGGGAAAGCGTGTGGTGGCAGTGGTGGCCCTCTGCTTGGAGCAGTAGGTGAGTCTTGGACACTTAGGGTAGACAGTAAGAGCTGTCATTTATCCCATGCCTACCCAACGGCAGGCGCAGTGCTGAAGGCTTTGCATGGATCCCTTCACATAATCCTCACTGTAATTTTGAGATAGCTTCTGTTCTCATCCTCATTTTACAGATGAAGAACGGCACGGGGACGTTGACTAACCTGCCTATCCATGGTTAGTGCAGCCAGCAAGGCTCAGAGCCAGGACTCAAGCCCACGTACGTCTAGTAAGCCTTCTGCTGTGTCTCCCGGTTTACTAGGTGATGATCTCCAATCCACTCTTAACTCCTAACCCATGTCTTCTGCTTGGTCATTGATCCAGTCCCCCCACTCAGGCACCTGAGCCTTTTCAAAGCTGCACTTTCTATAGTTGGCAGTCTTCCTACAACTACATCTTCCAACCCAAGTGTCTGTAGCTGTCTCTTAAGCCTTTAATAGAATTGACGCAGGGCGCCTGGGCAGCAGAGTTGGTTAGGCCTCTGACTCTTGGTTTCAGGTCAGGTTGTGATCTCGGGATCCTGTGATCAAGCCCCGCCCCTGTCAGGTGTCAGCCTCTGTGCCCAGCACGCAGAGCCTGCTTAAGTTTCTCTCTCCCTCTCCCTCTGCCCCTCCCTGCCACAGGCTCTCTCTCTAAAATAAATAAATCATTAAAAAATTTTGACTCAAGCTCTTGAATAAGAAACCATTGTATATGGGTGTTTAATATAGGTCTTGCAGTGGAAATCAATAGGAATCTTAAACAGCGTTCCTCTAGAAAGGCTCAGCAGAGTCAATAAATGAATGCTGAGTACTCAGGACTGGATTCAAAATGCACGTGTTAAAAAAAAATGCACGTGTAAAGGGAAAGGTGCCCCATCTATTGTAGTCTATCCTGCAATGAATGTTGGTTGAATGAATGAGAGCGAGTACTAAAAGCCTCTACAGTACTGGAGGAAGAAATGAAAATATTTTGGATGGCCACCAGGGGGTTGAAAAGGTCTAGACTTAAAATTATTAAAGGGCAAGAAAATGTCCTCATTTTTTCCCCCTTAACTTCAAATAAAGTAGAGCAAACATGGGCTGGGCCTTCTCATTCTAAATATGGGCCTGTAATATAAAGGAAGCTTCAGAGGATGCCAAAAAGCATAAAATATCAAGGAATGTCCTTTACAGGCACTTCGGAATTTCTAATAGAGCTAAAATCGGTGAAATCCAGATGGGAGAAAAATGAGAAGAAAAGAGGAGTTGGGATAGTTTGTTAAAACACAGATTGCTGAGCCTCATTCCCAGAGTTTCTGATTCTTTAAGTGTTATTAGTTGTATAACATATACCTCTAAGGAAATACATCAAATAACGTCCAGTGTGATGTCAAGTACACCTGAGTACTTAATGTTATTTCACTTTGATGATGATAAATCTGAAAAATTCTAATACAGACCTAGTGTCTCCTAGTTCCTGATACTTAACCTTTTTTTTTTAGACTGAGGGCAGGCAGATGCTTTGCCCTAGAGTGCATTGAAAGCCAAGGTATTGTCATGGCAACGCCTGGAAGTGTCACACAGGGAAGAGCATCACAGTGGAGGGAGGGGCACCACACACAGGGAGGCGTGGCCGGGATGCCGGAGGGCATTTTGTACCACAGTTCCCTATGCCAGTCTCTGATACAACACACAACACCCTCGGTTTTCCTTCTCTTTCCCTCCACCCCACAGCACAGTGCACGCACATATGCACCTACATTTTAAAAGGAGCTGGTTGGATGACGGAGGGGAGAAACATCCAGGTCACACACAGCAAGTGAAATGCAAAAGAAACTCCTCTCTTGGAGAGAGAGACTGACAGAGAAACAGACATTTCCCAGGGAACTCTGGTCAGATTTAGGGTAGATCCTGTCCGTTTACCCACTACACTCAGCCCCTAGTTTATCATGCAGTAAGCTCATGCCTCTGCAGCAGAGGGAATGGTTTGTTGCTTTGGGTTTGATCTAGAAGTTTGAAATGTGGATAGAAGGAATCTCATCCATATTTATATATTACACTTCATTAATCATGAAGTTTTATCTGGGACTGCATACTGTTCTAAAAACTCCTTAGGTCAGGGCGCCTGGGTGGCTCAGTCGTTAAGCGTCTGCCTTCGGCTCAGGTCATGGTCCGGGGTCTAGGGATCGAGTCCCGCATCGGGCTCCCCGCTCGGCGGAGAGCCTGCTTCTCCCCCTACCACTCTCCCTGCTTGTGTTCCCTCTCTCGCTGTCTCTCTCTCTCTGTCAAATAAATAAATAAAATCTTAAAAAAATAAAAAATAAATTAAAAAAATAAAAACTCCTTAGGTCTTTAAGACTTTGAGACTCAGGGCACCTGGCTGGCCCAGTCTGTAGAGCATGTGACTCTCAATCTCAGAGTTGTGAGTTCAAGCCTCACTTTGGGGGTAGAGTTTACTTAAAAAAGAATTAATAAAACCGTCGTCAGTTTTTGTCAGTCGGTTAAGCGTCCGACTCTTGATTTCGGCTCGGGTCATGATCTCAGGGTCGTGAGATCAAGCCCCGTGTTGGGCTCCTCACTGGGTGTGGAACCTGTTTAAGATTCTCTCCCTCCCTCTCCCCCTCCTCTCTCTCCCTCTCTAAAAAAAAATTCCATCCTTATTCTGGCTCTTCTTTTGTTTTTTTTTTTTTAAGATTTTATTTATTTATTTGACAGAGAGAGAGAGAGAGAGAGACAGTGAGAGAGAGAACACAGCAGGGGGAGTGGGAGAGGGAGAAGCAGGCTTCCCGCTGAGCAGGGAGCCCGACACGGGGCTCGATCCCAGGACCCTGGGACCATGGCCTGAGCCGAAGGCAGATGCTTAACGACTGAGCCACCTAGGCGCCCCTATTCTGGCTCTTCTTAAGAATGTCCCTTTGCAGGAGTCAGGGCGGCGGGGCGGGGGGGTAGGGGCTGGCTCTCCCAGTCTCGAGCATGCAACTCTTGATCTTGGGGATATGGGCTCGAGCCCAACATTGGGTGTAGAAATTACTTAAAAATTTCCCTTTGCAAAACTCAATTGTTTGTCAATGGGCTGATACAGTGGTAGTGGAAAGCCTACACTGTAAAGCCCATTTTTTTTTAAGATTTTATTTATTTATTTCAGAGAGAGAGAATGAGAGATAGAGAGCACGAGAGGGAAGAGGGTCAGAGGGAGAAGCAGACTCCCCGCCGAGCAGGGAGCCCGATGCGGGACCCGATCCCGGGACTCCGGGATCATGACGCGAGCCGAAGGCAGTCGCTTAACCAACTGAGCCACCCAGGCGCCAAGCCCATTTTTTCTTGAGGGCCAACTTGCAGATCTATTTAGAGAATATGTACTTTCAGAAAGAAAAAAACAAAACAAAACAAAACGGGCCTGAGAGTACAAGGGAAACTTGTGTGCACACTCCTCAGGCCACGTGGGTCTAGCAGAATGCACACTTGGCCAGCCAAGAGCCCAGGCAAGTTTCACCAATGGGTTCTCATCCATGTGTGCGGCTGGGGTGAAGGACTCAGCAACACAGAGCAAAACTCAGGGTCAGAATTGCCCAACAGCCAGCCCCTCAAGGCCCGAGGAGTGTTTTCAGAGAAGACTCTCGGGGTGGATGAGGCGGAGAAGAGAAAGCGCAGGTTATCTCTGAGGCCAATGGGTAAACAGACCATCGTTCTCTGCTCTCATGAAAGACACACACCCTTGATTTTGCTTTTCTGTAGTTTCTAGATATTACTGTCGAGACAGCCACAGAAGGTAAGAACTGGGGACGACCGGCAAGGCCACGGAGTTTAGTCCTTCACTTCGACTCCAGCCCCCATAGCTGGAACCCTAGCTAATGCTCCCTTCCCTGCGCACACGTGAAAGGCTGTCCAGATAATCTTTTGGAAGAAAAAAAAGATGAGAATTGCTGATCTGGTGCTGGGAACCATTATGTAATCCAGCTGGAATTTGCCCCATATCCTCCCAATGAAACAGAAAAGGGACACGGGAGAGAAAGAGACTGAGATACAGCTACGCTGGCAAAGGCGTGCTTAAAAGGATGTTGAGCCACCATGATTTTTGTGAGGGGTCCAGTGAGTTGGGCCCTGTCTGCTGTGCTGGACTCAAGTCTCATTACTTCCTCCCGGGAACTCTTCTCTGCAGCAGCAGAACCAGGCAAACACCTTGATTCTTGGGCGCCTCTTCACTCTCCCCCCACCTCGCAGAGGTACGATTCAGATTCAGGATAATCTGATTCCAGAGTTCTCGAGCTTTCCAGAGGCAGGAGGAGTCAGAGCAAGAGAGAGCCCCTAAAAACAGTGCCTGGCAGCCTATGCCAAGGGCAAAAGGAGTAGCAACATCGAATCACTCTTTGAGTCTGGGAGTGGGCATGGGAATGGGGGAGATGGCCAAGCACCCGCGAAGCCTGAGAGGCTTCCCGGAAGAAGTCGCTCTTACAACCAAGGCTGTATAAATGGTTGCTACTTATTGGATGGTAAATTCTTACATGTGGTATCCTCAGAACTCTGCACGGTGTTCTGTAGAGGGTTTGTGCTGTTATTGATGGTATTTATTATCATGCCTGGGGGTGATTAATTCAACTGAAACATACCCAGGAGGAACTAACTAGTTCTTTCTCTGGGAGGAGGAGGGTATGTGCCAAATCCTGGTTCCTTCTGGATGTGTGTATCCCGGGATACTGTAGCTGAGCCTGACTTCAGAAGGAAGGTGTGAGAAATACAGCACTGATTTCAATTTTAGTTTTGTAGAAATATTTGGGAAGCCTGCTTGGTGGTGTTTTCATGATTAAAAATGACCCAGTGCGTGAGCTTGACAGGAACATGGGCCACAGCAGGCCTGACATATGCTTTTTCCCATCTCCATATGTTTCATTTATATCTTAATCCACAGCCTGCTGGTAAGATAGCACTTCGGGGACCACTGTCAGTTGGTCTCATGCTATTTTCCTAGCCTATGGTATTCACACATCCTCCACTAGGAGCTGGAATTTGGCCCTGGGCCTGTGGAATTGCCATAGGGCTGACTGCAGGGAAAAGAATATTCAAAATGTGAAATGAATTTGTTCAAATGTGAGTCAGGGATGTGTTCAGTCTGTTTATAGAAGGAGGAAATGACATTTGAAGAAAATTGGTTCTGGGAGAAATGCTGTCATTATATAAGCTTTCAAAATTTAGTAACCGACTGGCTAGGAGAGTAACAGATTGGCTAACTTGTGAAGTACCCAAACATGCCCTTTACCCATTACGGTGTGGTGGCCTGGTTCCCAGTCCTGCCACTTAAAGACTATTCGACCCTGAGTCTAAGTTTCTGCATCTGTAAAATGAGAATAATAACAGTTGCTTAAAATGTTTTGTTGACAGGGTGCCTGGGTGGCTCAGTTGGGTAAGTGTCTGCCTTTGACTCAGGTCATGATCCTGGGGTCCTGGGATCGAGCCCGCGTTGGGCTCCCTGCTCAACGAGGAGTCTGTTTCTCCCTCTCTCTCTGACCGTCGCCCCCCACTTGTGCTCTCTCAAATAAATAAAAAAAATCTTTTAGAAAACCTGTTTTGTTGATAGAAAGGATCAGGTGCAGTTCTCAGTATGAGCTCAATATAAAATAGTAGTAGTAACAATAGCTAACATTTTGGAGGCACGTATCACATGCCAGGCCTGAGTTACATGCTTTTTTCACATTGTCTCACTTATTGTTGACAATTAGGTTACAAGACCAATAGAATTACCCCCTAAAATGCCCAATACCATTAGTAATGACAAAACAGCACACAACTCAGATTGGAATAGATTAATTCCACACTCTCTAATCCTGCCTATTCGCCCCCACACCTTCCGATACCGAGTTTTCACTTGTGGCTGGAGGGCTGGAGATGTTTCACAAAGCAGTAGGATAATAAAGACAGGAGACCAAGAGAACAAGCATTTTGGAGCTCAAACGCTGGAAGAGGGTTTTGCAGTCAGAGACAAGAGGTGGTCAGGTCTTCACAAAAAGAATAACTGTGTGCAACTAACAAAGAGGCTTGTTTGGGGGGAAACAAACATGGGAATCGTTCACACACTTGAAATCTTGTAATAAACCAGAAGAGCCACTACCCTTTGCTTCACTGCTCCTCACCCTCCCTCCTTCTCTGCTTTCCTCAGCTGTAGGGGAGGGGAGGCCTTTTTCAGAAGGGAACAGGGTCGGGTCTATTCCCTTGAGGTGGCTTGCAGTCACAGACCCCATCCCCCACCCTCAGGTACATCTCCTCGTGGGGAAGGCACAAGGAAAGAGCAGATAGAGCCCAAACATGTAGTTTGCAGCCACTAGGATGCTGGCACTCCCCTCATTTCTTCCCAATGGACATGGTCTTATTAGATCTTGCAAGAACAGTTCTCTTAAGAGAAAGGCAAAGAGGGAAGCACACGGGCCTTGAAGAACCTCAGGTCTGTTGGGGTTAAGCCAGGTCACATGACTAAACACACCCCTCCGCCCATCCCAGAAGGACAGCTTGCACTTGCAGGACAGACACATGGTGTCTCTTTCATGACAAGATTATTTTAATACTAACTGAAACCAAAGCAGGTTCAAATTTCCCTTTGGCCTTGGGGATGTCACAGCACAGAATTTCAACATTTTTCACTTACACTGTCGCTGCATTGTTCCAAATTTTTTCTGAGTACATTTCCCCCTCCCCCCCAATCTCTGCCAATTCTCTGGGTGTGGGAGAAAGGAAGCGCTTTCAGTCTGGTCTCCAAAAGTCGTGGAAATATGAATGACAGTAATACGACATTTGGAATTGTGTATTGTTTTAAAATAGGAAAGTCAGTTATATTTTTCTCCGGTGGCCATACTTTTCAAAACAACAAGTTAAGGAACACTTTGGGGTGAGCATTCTGAGCTGGGATTCCTCAGAAGCACCAGAGAGAGAAAAACTTAAATGATGGCTTATTTGATAGCTCAAAGGCACTCGATTTTGAGAGCTTGAGATTTAAACCTTAGTCAGCTTCCTCTATTTTACAAAGGAAACAATTTAGAGGGAGCGACTTGTCCAAGGTCACATGGCTAGTAAATGGCAGAGTCATATGTTTTAAAGTCCCATTTTCAAAACTGTGTTATACACAATCCAATCCCAGCAGGGGGCCTTTTTGTGTGTGGAAATTGACAAGATGATTAGTTGCCATGAATATTAAATGAGATAAGGTCTGTAAAGCGGGGAGCATAGTAGCTGCACAAAACTGAATGAACGTGTTCTAGGCACTACACATTTTCCTTCCTTTATATTCACGTCCACGTATATTTTAGGTTTACATGGTTGTAATGTTTGTGTCTCTACCACATTGTGATCTCCTTTTTTCACTTAACACAGCCCGCATACTTACGATTTTGATGTCTGAAGAATGTTCCATCTGGTCGGTAGACTCCACTTTTTTTAGACACTTTACCATTATTGAACATTTGGGTTGTTTTCAGTTTTTCACCATTATAAATAGTGGGACTTGGAACAATCTTACATAGCTTACCGCCCTCCCACCCCTGTACCCCTTTTGGGGTTGTTTCCTTGGAATATGTTCTCAAAAATGGAATGAGACAGAGAAAGAGCTCTCAAACCAGATTGCTCTCCAGAGAAATACTACCAGTTTACTGTGTTTGTGTGTCACCAGTCACGGGTGGCTATATTATTGCAAAAAAAAAAAAAAAAAAAGTGGTTTAACTGTTCTGTCTAGGCATAGAAAAGGAACTTGGGGATTCTTGCCTGAAACTTCCTTTCCCACCCCCCCCACCCCTGTACCCTTGGCAGTAATCATGCTTTCCTGGCCTTTTTCTGACTTCCTCCCCCTGCTCAGGGTCTTGGAGCAGAAGTGACGGTGCTAATACAGAACAGGATGAACAGTTTCTGTACTAAAATCTAACAAAAGCCTTACATGGAGTGTGACTATCCCAAGGGCTTCACCAAATCAAATGCTGGAGATTCACTTGTGAATTTCCATCACAAACAAAATGGCGATTTGGGTTTTGAAGAAAAGCCTGCCATTTCAGAAAGAAAAATCTAACTGTGGCTCTATGTATCTGTGGGCTTGAATTCAAACATTCAGCCCACTGGGCTTGGGGGGTGCCTGTTCTGACTTCTGTCACTTACAAATTGTCACTGATTTAATAACAGTAAGTTACATTTTTGAGTGTCAAGGCCCTTTGCCTCCATGCAGCATCTCATTTAATCCTCACAACCATCCTTGGAGTGAACACTATTATCATCCCCATTTTATGGATGAGGAAATACGAATTTAGAAAGATGATTTAACTTGCCCAGAGTCACACAGCTAGGAACTGCCTGAGCTGTGATATGAACTCAGGTCTGTTTGACTCCAAGACCTTCGTGCTTCCTCTTGTCTTGCCTCTCCCACTCTCATTTAAGATATGGTGACTTATCTGACACGTTGACTCCAGTGTTGTTTCAAGGATCAAATGAGACCAGAATCCCCAAGTGCTTTGTAAAGAGTAGACTAAACATCGTACAGATGGGTAGGCATTTTGTCAGTGTCAGCCCATTATTATCACTCGGATTTAAGTTAGCTGAGGTGACTCTATAGGATTCTACACCAGGCCACATCACTTAGCAGGGCCCTAGGCTTTCTGGAGAGACCTGGTGGTTTCTATCCTAAGAATAATTTCTGTGAAGTGGGTCCCTGATTAGAGTTAGCCGATGTTCCCCTATGATGGGGCTCTACAGAGGAAGATGAAACTCACCTGAATTGATGTTCTTGTTCTTGATGGCTTTTTCCATGTTTCAGAAAGTGTTCAATGAACTAGGCAGGACATGGTACTCAGAGATTCATTTTCTGAGCAAGCTGGGCTCTCTACCGCAGGTCTTATTGTTGTGGGCGAGTGATGATGTTAAGGGATAATAATGGAAGGAGCCTCTGTCTCTCACTTGTTTTCCTAAGGAAGAGACCTGGAATTAGACACATTTCACCTTCATACCGAATCAGAGACTGCTGGGAGACTGTTAGCTTTGAAAGAGGCCTTGAATATCCTCTCCTCATTCCTGATTTCCTGAGGATGGCTTTACTGCTTTTGTTAAAAAATGCATGTGTACGTAGTATGTTGTATCAGACTCTGTCACGTGCCTCTCTGTCCCTTACTCACATGGTCTCTAACTCTTTTTTTTTTTTTTTTTTTATTTCCTGAAGTCATCTCTACCCCCAGTGTGTGGCTTCAAAACTCATAACCCCGAGATCGAGAGTCGCATGCTTCACTGACTGAGCCAGACAGGTGCCCCTGGTCCCCTGGTCTCTAATTCTTGTAAAATCCTAGGAAGTGGATACTGTCATTATGGCCTTATTACAGATGAGGAACTCCAGGCCCAGATAGGTTAACCAATCTGCCTCAATGCGCACAGTTGCTAAATGAAACCTTTGGGCATATTTACCTCCCCAAAGAA
The DNA here is from genome assembly GCF_003265705.2 of Callorhinus ursinus. NCBI lineage: Eukaryota > Metazoa > Chordata > Mammalia > Carnivora > Otariidae > Callorhinus > Callorhinus ursinus. The sequence goes on from NW_027397126.1 coordinate 389,408, forward strand.
GGAAAGTGGAAGAGACTGGGATGCAGAGTTAAGAGACTGGAGCTCTTCCCACTCTGCCACTTCATCCACCCGTATGATGTTGGCCAGAGCCGTTTCATCCTCTGCAAGGTGAAGCTTCCTACTCCGTTCTGGCTTTGGTTCTTTTATGGCTTTTTCCCCCCCCTGAAACCTGTATCATTTACAATTACTAGTTGTTCAGGAAAATAAAAATAGAAATAGAAACAAACAGTATGGCGATGCTCCCAAATCAAACATGAGACGATAGAGATCCTCATGCTAGGGACAATAGACCCTTTTTCTCTTTGGCAAAGCTAAGTGTTGCTGCCACCTAGTGAGGAAAAGGAGCATGGCCTCCGGGCAAGGTCTGGTCCTTCTGTGGTGGCCTAGGGAAAAACTAGCAGAAATCATTCAATTGACCAGATGATTTATGGGATTTCACAGTTAAACCTTATGTTGTTTCTGCAAGCCCACCTCTCCCTTTATCTAAAATGAGGTTAGGAGACGGGCGCCTGGGTGGCTCAGTCACCACCAACTCTTGATTTCGGCTCAGGTTATGATCTTGGGGTCCTGTGATGGAGCCCCGCTAGCAGCTGCGTGCGGGGCATGGATCCTGTTTAAGATTCTCTCTCCCTCTCCCTCTGCTCCTTCTCAGTCTCTCTCTCAAAAAAGATTAGCTTTAAAAACAAATAAATAAAGTGAGGTTAGGAGAAGAGCTTCTCTGGGTGGTATTATTAAGTACAAGTGACCCATCTCTGGCCTCCTTCAAATGTGCCTATACTGTTTCCCATATCCCCCTCCCACCTGTAATCCTAGAACCCTAGGTCTGAGCAGGAAAGAACCATCCTCAGAGAATTTCTACGGCAACCCATTTCATAGTACAGAGAACGAGTGTTTTGGACCGAGGTCACACAGGTAGTTAACGTAGGCAGCGGTGACAGTAGACTGGTCCCAGAATTCCGGAAGGTGGTCTGATAAAATCCACCCAAAATGGATGAGATTAAATTATTTGCAAAATCACCTTCCCAAGAGAATAGCTCCCAGGCCTGGAGCAAGGTTTGGAGATGTAATCAATGATATTTACATATTTAAAGAAAGCCTGAGTAGTTCCGGTGGGGAAGAGAGGGTGGTCAGGCCGGAAACCCCCACCCCCGCCAGGAGCCTTCGCTTACCCGAGCTTTAAGCTCAACGGGGTGCTCGGTGCTGAAGGAAGTGCTCCCCGGGACTCCCTGAGGCCCCCAGCCCAGGAATCTCAGTTTCCGGAGAGACATTTCCCACCCTTGGGGGCGTGCCCAGGGCCCCAAGTGTAATCTTAGCTTTCCCCTCTGCCTCCCGGAAAGAGTTCTCAGAAGCGAGAACGAAAGCAATGGTTCTTGCAGGCTAACCTGCCGCTGCTAGAATGTATTTTAAGCAGTCAAAAGTTTTTAGTGCGATTGTAATGAATCACTTGCAGCAAACTCACGGTGCCCACTTGAGGGGATTTAAAGTTCTTTGCACAATCAACAATCTTTAATAAGAAGACTAAAATGGCTGACGTCACCAAGGGCATCCATTGTGAGTCAGGGGCGTTGCATTGTCTGCCATTTACATCTGACAACAGCCCAATGAGGTAATAATTGTTGTGATCCTCATTTTAAGCTGAGGCTGAGAGCAGCGTACCCAGAGCCCCAGCAGCTCCCCTTGACGTGCTCAGTCCTTGATCACTACCCTGTACCTCCTCCTCCTTGCCAGCTCGGCCTCCCGGATGCGCGAGGACGGGAAGCAGGAGATGCGCGTGTGCACTCTGGCTAGCGGACACGCACATTTCCAACTCGCGGAGAGGAGGCTGCCCTCGCCAGCCCACCCGCCCCGGACCCCACCCGAGACGAGTGCCAGGGTACTCTGGTGATACAGCCTCCCCTTGGGGAACTGATCCACCGGTTTGGTAGGCTAGTTGCCTGTAGGGGGAGAGATTACCTCGGGAAAACATTTTCCCTAATTTACAACAAATGTTTGCTGGGCGCGGGCGGAGGGGGAGACAGACTGTAGGAGGACAGGTGACTAATTAAGGGGAAGAATTTTTGATTATCTGTTGTTTCAGTTTATCAGAGCAATTGCTTCTCTCTCTTAACGTGGATAATTAAGAATTGACTGCGTAGTTAAGTGATTCAAACCTTCCTGGCTCACATAAAATTCTCTTCGGTAATAAACAAGCACGCACAGAATTATTCGCTGAAAGGGACTGACTTCCTTCCAGTGTTTGTTGTCAGATATAATCCTGTCCTCCTCCCATTAAATTATCAATTAGGTGAAGAGCTTCCTTAAACAAGAACATCTATCTATCATCCATCTCTCTATTACATATACACATATACACATCTCTGTAATTTGATAATTTGTACTGTTGTACATCTCTCGCCCCACCTCTCCCCACACTTTGGACTTTTGTTGGTTCCTTGGGCTAAGGATACATACTAAGGCTTAGATAACGTTTTATGCTGTCTCTCTATAGTTTTTCTAAGGCTGAGAATAATAAAGGGCATTTGGAAAATGTGAACAGGAAACAGTTGAACACAAGCTGAGAATGCTGTTAAAAAGAGGAAGTGAGTGGGGGACTAAAGGAAACTTTGTGTTCATCAAAAAAGAAAAAGACTTTTTTTTTTTTTTTAAGGAAGCCTTGCCTCTCATGCCTAGGCCCCATGCGCCAAGTCTGGACTACAAGCAGAATTTTCAGCTGTTCCCTGAAATAAGCCCAAGGTATACGACCACAAATTGCCCTCCCGGGGTTGAGATTATGTCTCATATTTCATTAAATTCCCCCCCATTGTCTGGCCTAGTTTTACATGTTTTAGCTACTCAATAAATATTGAATGAGTCAAAATGCAATCAGGTTCCAGGCTTCAAGAATTAAGTTGCTTTTTTTCTTGTTAAGCAGCAAAAGAAATGAGGAACTAGAGAGACTTGATTTCAGAGTGTGAAGGGGAGGCTGTAAAGATAATGTTCTCATCTCATTTTATATGAATCATAACTGTAATAATGCAGCCAGCCAGGGCATGGGCAGCTCTTCAGCAGCTGGTTACAGCCACCTTCCAATCCAGCTGTCTATCTGTAGGGTACAATTCACGGAAACAACTGTTTAATTAAAAAGAGAAAACTGCCTCTGTGTGTGTGTGTGTGTGTGTGTGTGTGTGTGTGTGTGTGTGTGTTTAATCCCGAGAAGCTAGAATTGAAAAGAATTTTTAGTATTGAAAAGCGTTTTTAGGGGTGCCTTGGTGGCTCGGTCATTAAGAGTCTACCTTCGGCTCAGGTCATGATCCCAGGATCCTGGGATCGAGCCCCGCATCGGGCTCCCTGCTCGGCGGGAAGCCTCCTTCTCCCTCTCCCACTCTCCCTGCTTGTGTTCCCTCTCTTGCTGTGTCTCTCTCTGTCAAGTAAATAAATAAAATCTTAAAAAAAAAAAAAAGAAAAGCATTTTTAGAATTAGGACAATTCTCACTACCAGAAGTCTGTGTTCACTTACATGGTGTGGTGTGAGAAGTTCCCAAGGACACCCCTTTGTCTCCCTAGCGCCCCCATGCCTTCCTCCTACAGCTCGTGACAGCTACTTAAAATCCCCAGCAGGGAGGTAAGATCTTGTCTCTCGGTGGCCTCTGCTGAAATCATGCATTTGGGAAGAAGAGGGTAGAAGCCACCTGAAATCTTGGCATGAAGCAATTATTATGTGCCAGGCATAATGCTGGCAAACACGCATATGAAAAGATGCTCAACCTCATTAGTCATGAGGGAAATGCAAATTAAAGCCACGGTGAGACACCACTGCATACCAGATCAGGATGGTTAAAATAGAGACAAAGCAAAAACAAAACTGATACTATCAAAATGCTGGCGGGGATGCAGATTATTTGGACCCCTCGAATATTGCTGTTAGAGGAGAGATCTTCAAGGAGAGCAAGATGAAAATGTGTACTAATTTGGTCTCTTGTCTAGAATGGACCTTTCCTTGGCAGCGGCTAAAATAAAGTATTGTTACAAGCAGGTCCTGACCGGGGCATTAGCTAAAAACAGTAGTGGCCATGTATTAGGTAGGGACTAAATCATTCCAGAGTAAAATGAAGAACTCTGGAGAAACAATTTTAACTAAGTTCCTGGTCTCAGCCTGAAGCCTGCTCCAAAGACGGGGAGTTTCATATTCTTTCTGTTAGGATTATGTATTTCTGGAAACCTATTTTTTTTAAGATTTTATTTCTAAGTAATCTCTACACCCAACAAGGGGTTCGAACCCACAACCCCGAGATCAAGAGTTTCCTTCCCCACTGACTGAGCCAGCTGGGTGCCCCTGGAAACCTTTTTTTTTTTTTTTTTTCCTAAAGTAAGCTCTATACCCAACGTGGGGCTTGAATTCACCACCCCTAGATCAAGAGTCGCATGCTCTACCAACTAAGCCAGCCAGGCGCCCCTCTGGAAACCTAATTTCCACCATTGAGAGAATACGCGTCTCCTTTCAACTTTAAGAAATTGATCACTTCTGTAGATTGCTTTTCTTAGGGAAAAGTTTGTGGAATGGGGGCGGTGGTGGGAGGAAGGGAAAAAGGGACAGAGGGAGAGACCTTGTGATCCGCTGGCGTAACTCTCCTTCTGCAGAGCTTCTGGGCGCCAGGTCCAGTTCAGTGCCCCCTCTAATGATTGCCTCCTGCAGCCTTTTAGCCCTCAGGTTTATATACAGATTTACTCTGTCCCAAATGAGTCCCAGCAACCTGAGCTTCCTAGGATTGGTGACCCTTGGAAACCATTTCCTGATAAGGGGCTGCACGTGGCCCCAGGATTTACTGTACCTATCTCAATCAATACTAATTACTTCCCCCGCATTAACGGCTTCTGCTTTCAGCAAGAATAAGGCGCCTCCCCAGTTCTGCCATTTCCCTGACAACTATAAATTGCAGTCAAGGTTACGCTCTTATCTCCCCTGGACTCAAATCACCCTCCTGGCTCGGGAGCTCGGGGCAGCTTTCTAGACAGATGTTGCCATGGTTCTGTTTGCCTGACTACCTGCCAATTTGGTTAATGTAGGTAAATACACTTATGCTCTCTGCCTTTTACCTCTGGAGGGGACCTGTCTGGAGTTAATTGAAATAGAGAACGCCAAATAATCTGAATAAATATACATTGTGTTACACAGGGCAACTAAATCAAGCCGAAGAGTAATCTAAAGTGGTAACTACTGGAGAGAAGCGAGAGTCTGTGTTGTTATTACGTGCCTGAATTGCTCATGTGGAGGTCGTTTTCCTGGACTAGAAAACGACCAACGATTGTGCAGTCAGTGGGATTGCCAGTTGCCTGATTTCATTCCGGTTAGGTTGGCCAAATACCTTCGACCAGAAAACAATCCATCTGACCGTGATCATTTCTAATTGTTCTGACAGAATTGATTGAGGATTTTTTCACCCATGGAAACAGACTTGTTTTTGTATGGTTTTGATATTTAGGAATTTGAAGCCCTTTTCCTCTATAAATGATTCAAAGTTTCCATTCTTTTTCTTTTTTAAATTTTTAAATTTTTTATTATTTTAAAAAAGATTTTATTTATTTATTTGTCAGAGGGAGAGCACAAGCAGGGGGAGCGGCAGGCAGAGGGAGAGCAGGGAGCCGGATGTGGGGCTCGATCCCAGGGCCCTGGGATCATGACCTGAGCCGAAGGCAGACGCTTAACCCACTGAGTCACCCAGGTATCCCAAAGGTTCCATTCTTTGTCTTAGATAAAACACACATCGGTCTGAAGGCTGAACGTTGATAATATGTTGCCTATTACTTGTATAATTGAATCACTAAACACTCCGGAAAGGACCTTCCTCTTTGCCCCAAGTCCTGCAGCATCTTGGGAGTGACTTTCATATCTATTATCTCTCTCCATCTAGAACACTCTGACTCCCAGCATCTCCTAGCACTTACAGGCGCTCAATAAATATTTCTCTGCCTAGCACAGTGCCTGATGGGGCTCCGCGCTGGGCTGAATGGGACAGTTAGAATAGAAGACAGCTGCCCTACCCTTCCCTCACTTTCTTTTTTTTTCTTTAAGATTTTATTTATTTATTCATGAGAGACAGACAGAGAGAGAGAGAGAGAGAGAGAGGCAGAGGGAGAAGCAGGCTCCCCACTGAGCAGGGAGCCCGATGCGGAACTCGATTCCAGGACCCTGGGATCATGACCTGAGCTGAAGGCAGACGCTTAACCATCTGAGCCACCCAGGCGCCCCTCCCTCACTTTCTGTAGGCAGAACGCAACCTCCAAATAGTTGATGTAAACTAAGCTGGCCAGGTGGATTTACAAGAGTTGGGGGGGGGGATGGGGGAGGAAGCAAATGGCACGCTCAGGGTAGCCTGGACTGGCCTAGACTGGCCTATACTGGGAAGATGGGGGTTGTTAGTATGAGTGGGGCTGGACCTGCACGATTTAGTGCCTCCTGTTACTCCTCGAAGCCTCATGGGCGATGGGCAGGAGGCTGTGCTCAACAGCAAACTGAAGGGAAAAGGTGCAGGAAATCAGAAAGCAGTCAGTGAGCATCATTAGAATGAGCTAGTCATAATCATAATAACTGCCATTTACCAAGTTCCAGGCCCCATGCTCCATACTTTCCCATACATTATCTCATATCTTGCTCATAATGAGCCTGTGAGAGAGATATTATCTCCATTTCGTGCTGTGGAAACTAGGACTCCCGTTGGTACAGAGCTTGGCGGTGTTCCCATGGAAGTCCAGGGCACTCTAACCCTGGTCTTTCTGAGTTCAGAGCCAGAACTCCCTTTTAAACACTGTACTATTAGCCGGAAGAAGAGTCTAGAAACATGCAGAGCCTCCTGTGAGTGGGGGGGGGGGAGGGTCCAAAGTAGCTTCCAGGGTGCACTTTGATCGGTTGCTAGAGAGCCCGACTGAAGAGAGAGATTTGTTGCCCACTGGGCAGGGGACCTGTGGGAGCTGGATTTGGCCTGAGCCACTGACTAGGCTGGAAGCGGGGTAGGACCAGGAAGGATGAGACCAGTAACAATTAAAGGGAGCTATCCAGCACCTAGGAGAGCTCCGGGCTGGCTTCTCTTCCGTGGGAGCAAAGTTGGACCTGGCAATGCTGTTGGTCCTCCCGTTTGCCCAAAGAGCTCCCCCAGGTCAAGCAATGTGTTCAGCGATGTGACAGGGTGGCATGCAGAAGTGGGAGCTGGGTGTTAAGGAGATGAACTGCACGCCAGACTTCTAAGTTGTAGCCTAGCTACGTCCCCGAACCCAGACCCTGCCCTGAATTCTCGAGCGGTGGAACAGTAGTGACAGCTGTGAAAACAGGCAGCCTTGCTCAACTTGGCATTGAGTTATAGAGCACATCGTCATTATGGAGGGAATCAGAAACATCTGTCTTTCCTGGCCCTTATTTAACTTATTCTACTTAGGAAGCCTCGCCATGTTCCCACTCGGTAACTACTGTAAATGATGCAAAAGAGGAGTGAGAGACAGAGACAGAAAGAGGGAGAGAGAATTAATTTACCACTGGGTGAAATGAAAATGTACTGAAGTGTAATGGAATTTCATTAACTTCGGAAATGATGATGAATGCTGTCCAAATAATTCTTACTAATGCATAATTCACGGCTGAAAATAGAGCCAAACTCTCCTAAAAAGCACATCCATTTATGCCCCCAAATTAATTTGGTGTGTTATTCAGGATGGTTGACAGGATAAAAGATCTACTATGAAATGTAATCATCTATTAAGATTGGGAATCTATGAGTCTTTCTAGTTTAGTAGATGAGGGGAGCTGATAACAAGTGGCATCTTAAGAGGCAGACACCCACAGTCCTCATTCTCATAATTTGAATCTCCCCAAAGACATAATTTCAGACATAACCACGGAGAAGTTAGGATGAGCTTTGAGATCTCCATAGCAACCACGACCCAGTTCATATATATATCCCAAAAGGAAATTAAAATCCCTTTCAACAGATTCAAATGGGGTCAGGAAAAGGCTCATACCTTTCCTGACTGGCAATGTTTTTTACATTATATGTTTCTATAGTATATAAATTATATAGATCATATGTTATATACATTTACATATAATTACGCGGAAAAGGTTTAAAAATTACTTTCCCATTTTGTGTAATACTGTCTTTCCTATTCCACAAACTCTCAGCGACATTTATCACTTAATGTCTCAAGACATAATAATCCCTTCATTAAAACCCACTTATGCTTTTTGTATACTCAAGAGAGAGGTAATGGGGGAGAGACCTTTTCACCTTTAGATCTAACACAAACCCCCACTGTGGTTGGCAGAGAGAGACCATTATTAAGTAGGAGGGTAGCTATTGGCCTAGCTTCCACCAATGGGAAGGCGTAGCTTCAGAGGCCAGTCAACACCTCACAATGGAGGCGTCATGACTCCTCGCCACCTTCAGCCAATTAGAGAGAACCTTGGTCAGACATATGAATAGTAATGTCAGGATGACTTCTGGAACACTGTGAATTCCTTCCCCAGGGTGAATTGTACTGTGTGGGGGTGGAGGTGTCACGGGGGGACCACTACCTTCTAAGGTCACCCCTATGTGTCTAAATGGCCGAGCCTTATGATTTGAGGTGCTGGGGCGATAAAGAGTACATTGGTTGCTGATACAGGGTAGCTGATTCAGGAGGCAGCCGCCATTGAGCAGCATCCACCAATGGGAAGCCTTAGTTTGTAGGACGATCAACATTTCACAATGGAGGCTCCTCCCCACCATGGGTCCCTCAGCCACTCAGAGAGTACCTAGTTGCTGACATACGAATAATGATATCAGGGATGACTAATGCTACCTTCTCAGGTCTTTCTCCTAAGATGAGGTCTAGCGGGTAGAAGTGAATGTATCATGGGGCCTACTACCTTCCAAGGCCACCCCTATTCCTCTTAATGGCTTGACCCTATGATTTGGAATGCGCGGGTGGTAAATGAGCGTATTGGCTGCTGATACTGAGGATGTGATTAAGTAGGAGGCAGTCATTGGCCAGCTTCCACCAATGGGAGACCTCAGAGGGGCCATGGGTGCCTCACAATGGAGGCATCATGACTCCTCCCCTCTCCCCCCTCAGCCACTCAGAGAGCACCTTGTGCTGACATATGAGTAGTGATGTCACCAATGACTTAAGCTACCTTCTACTCATTCCCCTAGAGTTGGGTTTAGTGTGAAGATGGAATTGTTATGGGGGGGGGGGACATTCACTTCTAGGGCCATCCCTATTTACCCTAATGACCCTAGGCTGTGATATGGGTATTGAGGTGGGAATCAAGTGCATTGGCTGCTGATACTGAGGATGTGATTAAGTAGGAGGCAGCCATTGGGCCAGCTTCCACCAATGGGAGACCTTAGTTTGAGAGATTGACAACACCTCACAATAGAGGCATCATCTGCCCCTACATGGGTCCTTTAGCCAACCAGAGAGCACCTTGTATTGACATGTGAATAGTGATGTCAGGGACGTCAGGGACGACTTCTGCTACCCTCTCAAGTCCTTTTCCTAGGACGAGATCTGGCACGTAGAAGTGGATGCGTCATGGGGGACTACTACCTTCCAAGGCCACCCCTATTGCTCCTAATGACCTACCATAAGGAGTGCTGCAATTAAAATCGAGCCCATTGGCTGCTGACATAGAGGTCTTGGTTAAGCAGGATGCAGCTATTGGGCCACCTTCCACCAATCAGAGACCTTACTTTGCAAGGCCATTAATGGAGGCATCACGACTGCCCCCCCCCCCCCCCGCCCATGTGAATAGTGAAGTCAGGAGGACCAATGCTACCCTCTATTCCTACCCCTAGAGCAGGATTCAGTGTATGAGGTGGAAATGTAGTGGCAGAGGAACACTGCCTTCTAGGGTCATCCCTATTCCCCTTAACAGTCTTACCCTATGATATGGGCGCTGAGGTGGGAGTCAAGCACATTGGCTGCTGATACTGAGGATGTGATTAAGTAGGGGGCAGCCATTGAGCCAGCTTCCACCAGTGGGAGTCCTTAGTTTGTTAGGTCATCAACGCCTCACAATGGAGGCATCATGGTTCCTCCCCTTCCCTCTCCCACCGTCCTCCATGGGTCCCACAGCTCTTCTGACAAAATCTGGTGCTGACGTGTGAATAGTGATGTCAAGGATGATTAATGCTGCACTGTATTCCTTCCCCTAGAGCAGGATTCAGTGTGTGAGGTGGAAATGTTAAAGTTGGGGCGGGAAGCACTAGCTTCTAGGGCCATCTTTATTCCTTTTAACAGTCCTACCCTATGATATGGGTGCTTTAGTGGGAATCAAGCCCACTGGTTGCTGTTACAGAGTATGTGATTATGTAGGAGGCAGCCATTGGCCAGCTTCCACCAATGGGAGTCCTTAGTTTGTTAGATCATCAACACTTCACAATGGAGGCATCATGGCTCCTTCCTCCCCTGGGTCCCTCAGCCCCTCTAGAGAGCACCTTGTGCTCACATATGAATAATAATGTCAGGAAATGTATCTCTCCCTCCGAACAGCTTCCCTTGTGGGCAAAAGTGCAAATAAAGAGAGCCACTATCAACTAAGAGATCCCTGAAGTCTTTCCCGCCCTGGTATCTCCACCCAGTATCCCTGCTGCTTTTCTGTGGTGTCATAGACTCCTTACATGACAGTAACCAGGTAACCCTTGTTGAAGATATTCGTCTCTGCCTGTTCCCATACCTAGGGATTTACGTGGAGACAACTCATTTACCTTATAAGTCCCACATATTTTCTAAGGTGTATCTCAGTTTTTCACACCTCAGAGCCTTTGGAAACTGCTGTGCCCTTGCCAAGGAGCCCAGTCCTGCTCCTTAGCAGGCTTTCAGGACCCCATGTGGCTTGCTTGGTCCCCTCCACCACCCCGGCCCCCTCCCAAGGCTCCTCCCACCATCTCTGCTCTAGGCGCACAGGTATCAGGGCTCGCCCCTGGCCTGAAATGCCTGTTACTTCATCTTCACCCATATGAGTGCTACTTACCCTTCCAAGTCCAGGTTCACCTCTCCTTCGAAGCCCTCTCCCCTCTGATTGAAATGCTCCCTTTTGCTGTGAGTTTGAGCTGACCCTCGGTGTCAGAACTGGATCTTTAACTAGCTTAGCTGCTTAGTACCTTTATCCCTCGGCCCTCTATCTCTTTCTTTAAAATTTGTTTAGATTGCTATACTGGAAAAAAAGAAAAAGATTGCTATACCAAATGAGTCCTACTGGCTCCATGTACCCCACCTGCCGCACCCCTCATTACCTTGTTCTTCTGATGGGACTGCTCACCTGGTAGGTGGGTAGATGCTGGTCGTTCTCTGGATCCGAGCCTTCCCTCCACAAAGGTGGGTTCCAGACGTCTTCATCTAGGCTCTCTCCAGTGTCTGAGCTATCCCGGGGAGTCAGCCTGTATTTATACCCAGGCCCCACCCAGACTGCTCTATTGTGTGCTAATCACCCCACTAGGACCCGGCCTGCACTATGACATAGGTGGACCAGGACTAGGTTGTAGATGGATATATTTCAATGACCGAATACTTTTCAAGGTAGAGGGAACATAGTTATGTTATAAGCACAAAGACTGATACAATAACCTTCCCACAAACTTGTTCAGAATTCTGGATTCACAATCCTACCTGTTCTTCTGTTCATAAAGAGTGTAAACAGGCATCGGGGCTGCTGCCTTACAAGCTCCTGACACTCATCAGAGGCCTATTGCTTATTTCAGTCTTTCATCAGCCCCAATAGCCAAGCCACATCCCCCTTGCTTCAGAGCTATACCAGCAGTAGCTAAATGTGAAACCTCAGCTAGGTCAGTTCTAGTTAAACCTAATGGTTCTTCATGCTTTTGTACTAAAAAAGCCCTCTTGTAGGGGCGCCTGGGTGGCTTGGTCGCTAAGTGTCTGCCTTCGGCTCAGGTCATGATCCCGGGGTGCCGGGATCGAGCCCCGCGTTGGGCTCCCCGCTCTGCGGGAAGCCTGCTTCTCCCTCTCCCACTCTCCCTGCTTGTGTTCCCTCTCTCGCTGTGTCTCTCTCTGTCAAATAGATAAAATCTTTTTTTAAAAAAAAAAAAGCCCTCTTGTATTAAATTAAAAAAACGATGGTCACTTGGGGGCGCCTGGGTGGCTCAGTCGGTTAAGGGACTGACTCTTTTTTTTTTTTTTAAAGATTTTATTTATTTATTTGAGAGAGAATGAGAGATAGAGAGCACGAGAGGGAAGAGGGTCAGAGGGAGGAAGCAGACTCCCCGCTGAGCAGGGAGCCCAATGTGGGACTCGATCCCGGGACTCCAGGATCATGACCTGAGCCGAAGGCAGTCGCTTAACCAACTGAGCCACCCAGGCGCCCAGGGACTGACTCTTGATTTCTGCTCAGGTCATGATCTCAGGATCTTGAGATCAAGCCCTGCATCAGGCTCTGCGCTGGGTGTGGGGCCTGCTTAAGATTCTCTCTTCCCTTCTCCCTCTACCCCTCCACCCCTGCTTGTGCATGCTCTGTCTCTCTCTCTCAAAAACAAAAAATCAAAAACAATGCTCACTACTTTTCAGCTTGTTACCTACCTCCCATAAGGTGTTGTTTTCTCCTTTGGACACCACTGTCCCATTGCTGCAACACTATTAACCCAGCCTCCTTCCTTTGCCTGAAAAAGGAAATCCCGAAACTGCTTGTCTGTGTTAAAAACAAAAACAAAAACAAAACAACAACAAGCAACTACCCATACAGTGCACAGACCTTCGAGAGACTCCCGATTTCACTGTGCTTGCTAATTGTTCATACATGAAAAGCAAAAACCCAAAATTGACAAACAGGGTGTGCTATCACAGACTTAAATTTACTCTTAAAATATAAACTTACCACAGAAATTAAATAAGTTCTGATGACTTAATTGGTGGTCTTTGCCTAGATTGACCAAATGCCAAGAGATGAAGGAATATTTATATTGATAGCACATGGTTTTAGGTTAATCTGACTTCAAAATGCTTTGAAACAAAGAGGTTTGCTGACCTTGACAGAAACACCTGTAAAAATGGACCAAGTCAAGAACTTTTAGATGCTGTTAATGTAAGGAAATAGCTATAATAAAAAGGAAGTGCAATTCAAAGTGCAAGGACCCAGAATCTTCTAAGAAAATCTTAGCTGGCCACTATGCTAGACAAGTAGATTTGGCCCAGATAATTGCTCCTGTGATCACTCAGAAAGGAGAAGACTTTGGAGGAATTAATAGATTCTTCTGAGATTGTTGTTAACCCTCAGAGACAGATTGTCATTAACTGTTGTTAACTGCCAGAAAGAAGCCTTTAATTTGGAAAAAAGATACCTGGGAAATACTTGAAAGCTCATTGCATAAAGAGAATATTTGGCACTTGTCAGTGTGGCTACTTGGTAGTGCCAAATCCTTTCAAATCGATTTTAGCAAGAATTCTTCATGATATTATCCACAATAGCGGAGATAAATTGGCCATGATATTACATTACTATCGGTGGGGTAATTTTAGAGGTATTGTCAAAATGTTTCCAAAACATGCCCTACCAGCTAACAACCCAATCCTGGTTAAATTGTAAAGTGGGACATGGACAGGAACCAAATCCTGGAGGGCCCTTTGAACACCTCCAAATAGACTTTATACAAATGTCTCCTCAATAGGCTGGAAATAAGTCTGGTTATTGTTTGTTTTCATGGTGGGTTAAAGCTTTTCCTGTCACACGGTATAGCCCTGTATTCGTGTGCTAGGGCTGTGTACTCAAGTACCACACACTGGGTAGCTTACATAACAGACATTGGTTGTCTCACTGTTCTGAAGGCAAGAAGTCCGAAATCAAGATGAAGGCAGGGTTGGTTTCTTCTTTTTTATTGATTGGCTGATTGATAGAAGTCAGCTCTATGCCCATTGTTGGGCTTGAACTCACGTTGTTTCTCCTGAGGCTGTGAGGGAAGGGTCCATTCCAGGCCTCTCTCCTTGACTTGCAGCTGGCTGCCTTTCCCTATGTTTTCTCACATCAATTTCCCTGTTTCTGTGTCTAAGTCTCTCCTTTCTGTAAGGACAGTAGTCATAGCGGATTAGGGCCCACCCTGATGACCTCATTTTAACTTAGCTAATTATATCTGCAAAGGCCCTGTCTCCAAATAAGATCACATTCTGAGGTCCTGGGGGTTAGGACTTCAACATATGAATTTTGGGGGCACACAATTCAATACATAACAAGCCCTAAATCTGGCAAAATAAAGTGCTGATTTCATTTTTTCCCAATCTGGGGCATTCCAACTTTTCTCTCCGGTGACAGGGAAACTCACTTCCCAGCACTGTTAGTAAGGAGCTCTGTAAATGTCTCCCTTTTACCCGGAAACTCCACTGTCCTTATCGTCCAGAGTCCTCATAAAAAGTAAAGAGAATTAATGGAACTCCAATGTAAAACTAGCAAAGCTCTCAGAAACCTTAACACTTTTACGGCTTAAGGTATTACCTTCAGCTTTAATGTCTGTAAGGTCAGCACCCTCTGGGACCCACAAATTACCTCATGAATTAATAAGGATTAATGAAATAATAAGCCCTATATGTTTGGGAATTTCACCCCCTCCCCAGCCCTGGAGTCTACCCTATTACAAGCAGATATGATTAGTTCATGCGAGACATTCATACAATACCTCTGGCTTTATCACCGACAGGTGCAAGCCACATTTCCAAATATCTACCTAAACAGCCTCTGCATGCTCTACAAGCTGGATATTTTGTCTTCTGGAAAAGACTGCAGAAAAACTGCTCTTGAGACTTCACAGAAAGGACCTTATCGGGTCCTGTTAGCCGCTGTCATAGCAGTGGAGATCCAAGGTATTGATCCTTGGGTTCATGGTTTCCAACTCAAAAGATGTATGTCACTTCATCCTGATTACCAAGCATCCATTCTACTCCAAAGACCTTCAGCTTTGGATTCCTGGGAATCCTCCAGAAGCTGCTGACTTCAGAGGTGGATAGCTTCTGCCCAAGATGACAGAACAAGATGAATTTTCTGATTCTCCAACACTCTTTTTGTTCTTTTACTCTCCCACTAACCTTGCTTACTATTCCACTTCGATACCCTCCTAGAACGCTCATGTGACATCCCTTGTCTCCATCTGATTATTTTTGCCTCCTTATGTCTCTTAAGAAAAAACCCAAACTCTCTTATGTGTTTTTTTTCTGTAACCACTGCCCTGAATTTAACTGACTGCTGGATCTGTTACCCCCTGCCTATCCCTGCGGACAAAAATGTAATAGCTATTCCTTTAAACACCTCAGGAGGTAGGCTCCCTTTTACAGGTTATTTCTGGCACTTGTTTCCCTCCCAGTGTTAACCCTGACCTTTGGTCTTATAAAAATTGGACCTTAACCTCACATCAACAAGATGCTTCTGTGAAGTCCTTAGGATCTTATCAGCAAATCCTAGTCAATCAGGAGTAGGCACTGATATTGGGGATCTTCCGGATGGAAAGGTCTGTTCTTTTTTTGTTTTTTTTTTTTTTAAGATTTTATTTATTTATTTGACAGGGCAAGATACAGCAAGAGAAGGTACACAAGCAGGGGGAGGGGGAGAGGGAGAAGCAGGCTTCCCGCCGAGCAGGGAGCCTGATGCGGGGCTTGATCCCAGGACCCTGGGATCATGACCTGAGCCGAAGGCAGACGAAGGCAGACGCTTAATGACTGAGCCACCCAAGCATCCCTGGAAAGGTCTGTTCTTTTCAACCTACTTTGCAAGAACTGTTTAACTCCACTAAAGGGTTTTGTCCATCTCGAGAGACACAAATTGGCTTACTCCCATTGTAGTAAATAATAATTATATATATATTTTTACATTTTATTTATTTATTTGACAAAGAGAGAGTACAAGCAGGGGGAGCAGCAGAGGGAGAGGGAGAAGCGGGCTCCTGGCTAAGCAGGGAGCCCGATGCGGGACTCAATCCTAGGACCCTGGGATCACGACCTGAGCTGAAGGCACGTGCTTAACAGACTGAGCCACGCAGGCGCCCCAGTAGTTATATTTCTAATACAAGCTGTGCTCCACTAGAGTGCTGCTTTTGTACGGATATCATTCCTATACCTTGGGAAGGACACCCAGAAGCCTCACACATGAGGCAAACGCAGGTTATTCAAGAGAACTTGTAAGAGGGATAGCTGATTCCCTCTTTATGCCTACACTCTGAGCTGCAGTTCCATAAGGGGGGGTAGTACAACTAGATAGGTGGGCCCAAACTTGTCTCTGCCATTAACAGAAATCATAAACGACACACTTCTGCTCTGGAAGCCCAACAGACTCTTCTGAATTCATTAGCTGGTGTTGTCACAGATGATCACCTAGCCTTTGATTTCCTCTTAGCCAGCCAAGGGAGAGTTCGTACTATAGCAAATATCACTTGTTACATTTATGTAAACAATACAGGGCAAACAGAAGAGTTTGTGACAAAGCTAAAGGAAAAAAGCCACCTTCTAGTCTAACACAGACTTGATTGGATTCTGGGACATGTTTTCATTAGCTGGGTTTCATAATCTAGGCCCCTGACTTCAAGACCTATTACTGATATTTCCTTTGGATAATTGCTTATGTTACATTGGCTGATGCAAACACCCCAGTCTTTTTATATTGACTTCTTACTGTGCAGTCATTTTCATCTCAGAGAATGCAACAGTTCATCCCGCAGCAAGCAGGAGAGACTAACCCCAGCCCAACTACAGACTGAGTTTTCTAGATCTAGATAGCCACCCTGATCAGCAGTAGGGAAATCTGGGTATCATGGAGTAATGTCCTGTAGCTGGGCTTCATCTGTCTTTGGCCAAGAGAGAAAGAAAAGCAGCCCCTGTCATCCAGGCCGTGGTCTGATGCTCACAGCGAGGCCTGAGTGTTGGTACAAGCTGGCTCGGTACTCACAGCTAGACTACGTTATTCTCCCGTTAGACATAAACAATCTTAGAGAACACCAGTGTCAGCCAAGGTTACTCTAAGACCACGATAGAGTAAGATCAAACAAGGCTGCTTCACAATTTTGTCTAAGTGTAGACAAAAACAGGATCAGCCTGTAGCCCATAAAATGCCAAATATCTCCCCCTCCTGGCTAATGTGAGTGACTGCTGCCTCTCTAGGAATTAAGGTAAAGGAGCCCCTCTTGATCCTCAGTTCTGCTTTCTACAGTTTGTTACCCATGGTCAACCACAGTCGAGAAGAAGCAGCTGATCCTCCTGATGAATCATGAGAAGGTCCCCAGTAGCCTGACGCTGCGTCACAGCGCCTACGTCATTCACCTCATGGTGTCTCATCGCTACGTATTTTTTATTTTAAGATTTAATTTATTTATTTGGCAGAGAGAGAGACAGCGAGAGAGGGAACACAAGCAGGGGGAGGGGGAGAGGGAGAAGCAGGCTTTCCGCGGAGCAGGGAGCCCGATGCGGGGCTCGGTCCCAGGACCCTGGGATCATGACCTGAGCTGAAGGCAGACGCTTAACCATTGAGCCACCCAGGCGCCCCTCATCACTACGCATTTAATCATCTCACATCGTCACAAGAAGGAGGGTGAGTACAGGACAATAAGATATTTTGAGAGAGAGAGAGAGAGACCACATTCACAGACCTTTTATTACAGTATACTGTCATCATTGTTCTATTTTATTATTAGTTATGTTGTTCATCTCTTCCCATGCCCAATATATAAATTAAACATTATCATAGATATATATATCTATAGAAACAAACATAGTCTATGTAGGGTTCAGTACTATCCATGGTTTCAGGCATCCATTGGAGGTCTTGGAAGGGATCCCCTGTGGGTCAGAGGGGACAACTATAGCTTTATCCTCACTGTAGTGGGTTCTCTCTGTAGATTAGACTTACTGAGATACTCAGCCATGGAATTGTCCCCACTTTCTGACAGCACCTAATCTAAAGCAAAACCCTACCTCCTTATACCATCCCCAAATTACCCAACCAAAGCCCAAATCCTGTCAGAAATCTTTCCTCTGTCTTGCTGAGATGCCTCATGGTTCCTCCACAACGTGTACTCTCCCTTGTTGCAACAAGTAATAAACTCAACTTGTTCAAATACAGATGTGTTCCTAGTGGCCTTTGACTGGAGGGTGCTGAACACTGGAGAACTTTGATGGGACCTAAGAGCTGCTAATGAGACTCATCTCCAAAAACACTGAGGGAAACGTTTCAGGAAGCTAGACCTTTACAGGAGGGTGATCTTAAGTTATCTTACACAGTTTTCCAGCTGACATAAAGGGTGTGACCGACTTGGATGTTCACAGCTCACTGTCAGATAACAAGAAAAAGAAGAAAAAAGAAGATCTGGAGGGCACAGGGGCACCTGGCTGGCTGAGTCATGAAGCTCATGAGCCTGGGGTCATGTGTTCAAGCCCCATGTTGGGTGTAGAGGTTACATTAAAAAATTTTATGGAAGATTTGGAGGCCACTAAGGGAAAGGGTTTGTCCTTATAGAAGCCTCAAAACTCAATTGATTTGAGTTTCCTAGTTAACTAAGCCTGTCTCCCTCTTCCCTGTGCCCCAGGTTCCTTTGAGTTCTGGCCTACCCATATCCCCAGGGCAGTCTGAGCAGGCCTCTGCTCTCCTGGGAATCCTACCACTGTTAAGCCTTAAGGATGCCAGCCTTGGGGCTTCACTTATATCAACAGGGCCAATCATTATCCTTGATACATTAGGACAAAAAGAACCTGAAAACGTGATTTTATCTCTCCTAGGAGTCCAGAAACGTGGCACCAAAGGAGAGGAATTCTTGTCCCACAATGGCTTGAATGATAATTTCTACCTGGGATGGGATGCAGGGGGAAGGAATGGCTCAGGGAAGACTTCACAGAAGAAAAGAAAATAACTGTGTCAAGTCTTGAAGGATGAGTAGAAAATCTTCAGGCAGCCAAGGCATGGGGGAGGACAGGCTGTGAAAAGAATATTCTAGACAAAGGGAACAACATTTGCAAAAGCACAGAAGAATGAAAGAGAATGGGACATTTGGGGAATTCTAAATGGTTCACTATAGGCAAAGCATCAGATTTGAGAAAGGGGAGCAGTAAGGGATGGAGAGGAAGAAGTCCATAAGGACCAGGCTGTGGAAGGGCTTTCTCTGCAATGCCATGCTTTTTTTTTTTTTTTTTTTTTTTAATTTTAGTTCCACTATGGTTGGCAGAATTCAAAGGAGCCAAAGTCTCTATGTCAAAATCCCAATCCCCACTGTGACAATATTTGGAGGCCTTTGGGAGGTCATTAGGGTGAAGCTCTTCTGAATAGGATTAGACCCCCCAGGAGCTCCCTCATTCCTTCTGCCATGTATGGACACAGCAAGAAATGGCCATCTACGAGCCATAAGGTGGGCCCTCACCAGACATTGAATTGGCCAGTGTCTTGATCTTGCACACCCAGTCTCTAGAACCGTGAGAAATAAATGTCTGTTGTTTATAAGTTACCCTGTCTTCGGTGTTTTGTTACAGGAGCCCCAAAAGACTAAGACAAGGAGGAACAGGATATTGACGCAGACCCTAAGTATTTTCCCGTAGATCACCTCTGAATTACAAGTGGAAAAATTATAACTTTTCAGTGGAGGAATCTGGTGAATGTCACCTTAACCAACTGATCAAAGTTAGCATCTTCAATCATGGGACAGAGTGACATCATGTGTGTCCTAACGTGATGCCCTGAGGACACAACATCACTTCTGTGCTCTTCCTGCCAGAAATACATAACCGGAACTAGGAGGAAAGATTAGACAAACCCAAATTAAGGGATGTTTTGTAAAATGGCTGGCCCGTACACTTCAAAAATGTTGACATCATGAAAGTCAAGGTAAGTCGAAGAATATTTCCAGATTAAAGGAGACTAAAACATAATGACAGCTAAAAGCAGCTGGTCATCCTTGATTGCTCCTGGATCAGAGGAGAAGACTGCAATGGACGGTATTAGTGAGACAGTAGATAAATGTTAATATGGACCATAGAGGAGATGAGATTACATCAAGGTAAATTGCCCAATTTTGATAATTATACTATGGTTATGTAAGAAGCACTTTTTGTTCTTAGGAAAATGCCAACCGAGGTGTTTGGGGTAAAGGGGCACCATAGCTCCAATTTACTCTTAAGTGTTTCTTTTTTTAAAAAAAGATTTTTATTTTCAAGTCATCTCCACCCCCAATGTGGGGCTCAAACTCACAACCTCGAGATCAAGTATCCCATGCTCCACCGCTTAAGTGTTTCAGAAAATAAATGTAAAGAGAGATGATCAGGCAAATGTGGCAAAATGTTAACAATTGCAATTTTCTTACAGCTTTCTTCTGCAAGTTTGATGTCATTTCCAAGTCATAAGTTTTGAAAAACTCTGCAAGGGTGGCTCTCCCTTTCTCCAGAGTAAAGCCAAAATTCTGAAAATGGCCCACCAGAGCCTATGTGTGCATGATTTGGCTCTCCAGTATGTCTCTCCTCTCACTGTGGTCCCCTTACTTTGTTCTTTGCCTGGCACACTGACCTCAGCCTGTTTCTAGAACATCTGAACATAAATTTTTTTTTAAAGATTT
The DNA here is from genome assembly GCF_003265705.2 of Callorhinus ursinus. Classification (NCBI taxonomy): domain Eukaryota; kingdom Metazoa; phylum Chordata; class Mammalia; order Carnivora; family Otariidae; genus Callorhinus; species Callorhinus ursinus. The sequence goes on from NW_027397126.1 coordinate 409,930, forward strand.
TTTTTATTTATTTATTGAGAGAGAGAGAGAATGGTAGAGAGAGAGCATGAGAGGGAAGAAGGTCAGAGGGAGAGGCAGACTCCCCGCTGAGCAGGGAGCCCGATGCGGGATTCGATCCCGGGACTCCAGGATCATGACCTGAGCCAAAGGCAGTCGCTTAACTGACTGAGCCACCCAGGCACCCCTGAACATAAATCTTATGAGGAGAGTTATCTGTTTTGTTTACTGCCGAATCCCCAGCATCTTAGACTCATCAAATGTTCTTGACTAAATGAATACTTGTTGAGGTTGAAAAATAAATTTATTATGTACCATGCAGTATTCTAAGTGCTTTACATGTATTGTCTCATTTATACCGTAGAAAACACTAGACGTGCCTGGGTGCCCGGGTGGCTCAGTTGGTTAAGCGACTGCCTTCGGCTCAGGTCATGATCCTGGAGTCCCGGGATCGAGTCCCGCATCGGGCTCCCTGCTCAGCGGGGAGTCTGCTTCTCCCTCGGACCCTCCCCCCTCTCATGTGCTCTCTCTTTCTCTCTCATTCTCTCTCTCTCAAATAAATAAATAAATAAATAAATAAATAAATCTTTAAAAAAAACGCTAGACATGGATGCTATCATCATCATCATCATCATTATCCCCATTTTGCAGATGAAGAAGTTGAGGCAGTGAGCTAAGAGGGAGCCCAAGCAGTCTGGCTTCAGAGTCTTTTTTACTAACTATGCTGCCGTGCTGCCTCTCTTGTGGTACAGTCCCTCCCTTTTATGTCGTGTTTAAAAGCGTGCACATTTAGGTGATGTCTAAAAATGTGTTGTTAAAGGCTGCCCACATAGGTAGCAAATGTATGAAGTTATGATGGAAATGACAACTAGCAGGAAGTCGGTTGGATGGGAGTGTTTAAGGCGGCAGGCAGACCTAATCAAAATTGCCCTTGAAAATCATTTAGCAAGTCCCCAGCACAGATGATGTTTCCCCCTAGCATTGGACCCTTTCATTATTTCTATGGTTGAGACCCAAACTCAATGGCTGATTTGCGGTTGGGGGCCATGTTGCACGGAAATCGCCCGACTCTCGGTTGGCCTGGTGGGATGCTCACACCAGGAAGGGAAGAGGGAATGATGATAGCATGGACCTTCACCAGATTAAAGGTCTCTTCTAGTGTCAGAAACAGGGACAGAGGCTCAATAAGCTCAGCTATCTCTCTCTGTGGGAGGACAAGCAAATCAGCAGAGCCCCATGAGCTCTCTAGAACTTCGAGTTTCCGGGATGGCTCATCACATCCCGTGACAACCTTTTCTGGTGTTTATCAACTCCTATCAGCAGTAATGACTTACTTATGTTTAACTCATATCTCCCACTACAATTTCAGCCCATTTCCTATTACTCTGTAGATACAGAGAACAGATGGTCAACTTTCTCCTTCTAACCTTCCAGAAAATGGAAGATACCCATTGAAACCCTCCCTCCTCAGGTGGCATTTTTGTCCCTGACCAAAGACTTCCAGCCTCTTCATTTTTCTGCATGTTTCATTTTTCAGTCAGTTATTTCATTTGCACTACTTCGGGTTTTTTTTTTTTTAATGAACTCTACTCCCAATGTGGGGCTTGAACCCATGACCCCTGACTGAGCCAGCCGGGTGCCCCACACTACATTGGATTTTTTTTTTTAAGTAACATATGCAAATGATGAAACTTTTTTTTAAAAGTAACATCTGCAAATGATGAAACTTCTAGCTGAACAAAAACATATGCAGAGAAAATTAAGTTTCCCTCCCAACCAAACCCCTCTCAGTCTCTTCTCATCGGGGTCTCCTCCCACAGAATTTTCTTAACATATCCAAGAACATATGAATATAGTCTCCTCTAAATTCTTTTTCAATTCAACAAATATGCATGAAGCATCTACTATGTGCCAGGCACTGTGCCAACTCCTGGGGCAGGGCATGAGGAGAAAAGAGATGTGCTTCCCTGTCCTCAGCAAGTGCATGCTTTAGTCATGTATTCAGTGAGCACTCTCTGTGCTGGGCAGTGTGTGTGAGCCACTGAATGACATGGAGCTCTGTCCTTCCAGAGCTCACAGTGTTATGGCGGTGGGGGAAGAAGACCGGCGAGCGGACCTGGTGTGAAATAGAAGCCAATGCCAAGGAAACGTGAAGATGACCCTTGGCCATTGCCCCACACCCCCTTGTAAGCTGTGTGGGCCACGTAGGGAGCAGGTCACAAAAGCTCAGCCTTGCACACAGTGGGAGGAGAAAACAGTGGTGTTCTAGGCAGGAGCAGTGTCCCAGGGACCCCGGCCAGGCCCTGGGCTCAGCCCTTTACACCCACTGTCTCCCGTAATCTTCCCAGGGATATGAGGTGAGTGCCATTAGCCACAGTTTACAAATGAGGACCCTGGGGGCTCCCGAGAGGTTAAGGAACCGGCCCTGTATCACACAACCGAGAATCAAACTTTAGTCTACCTTTCTGGAAAGGCTGGGCTCTCAACCACCACACCAGTCACAGTTTCTGGGCTTGGAGATGAATAATGGATAATTCTGCCACACTCCCTCCTTCCCCTTTCCCCCTGTGGAGAGCCACTGGCCTACAGATAACAGGTTGACTCAGTTCGTTATTAGACTGAATTTGTCCATTTAAGATGTGAGATGGAGGGGAAAATGCGTGAGCCTGGGAACCAGGAGTCCTCAGTCCTAACTCCTGTTCTCATAATCTCTGTGACCTTGAGCAACTCACTGTACCCTCTGAACATAGAGTCCTGACCTTGGAAACACAGAGGCTGGCGGGGATCATCCCTGGATGCTCAATGGGATTTGATGCTATTTCCATCATTCCAAAGGGTTATAATGACACCTTCTGGGGCAAAAACTACATCCCCCTCTTGCAAATGACACAAAACCAGTTCTGTAAATCGATTTTCAAAGCAACTTGAAGAATGGATCTGCAGTGGGGATACAAAGGTGGCTCCATCTCACTTGATGGCATGAGACATGATCATGCTGACCCTTCCTTGGCCCCTGAGTTTTGCTCATAGTTCTGAACACTCTGCCCCATCCCCGTGTCCTCAGTAAAGTGAAATGAGCCTTAGTTAAGTGTGCAAGTACTGGTTTAATATACCCAATTTAATTAAAGTGATAATCAACTAGCAACTGCAGATAATCCTTAGTGAACACCCTCAAATTAATGGGTTATTGCAGGCATGTAATAACCGGAGAACTTTGCTCGGGCTGATTTCCTGCTCGGGAGAGCAGCCCCATGACGTACCATAAGCCACAGAAAGAGGATCTGCCCTGGTCAATAAGCCCCATAAAGCTAAGAGCAGAGAGGCTGGGTTGATCCAGGAAAAAAAAAACAAAAAACAAAAAAACCAGTGACTGAGGCATAGCCAGTGGATGAGGAGCCTTCCTGCGTTTTGCTCGTTCCATTTCACACCAAGCATAGGCGTTTGGAGACCAGATCCGGTCGTTCGTAGAGCAAATTCCTCTGGACCCCATAGGGACACGGGGTGGGAAGTTACAGGAATCCAGCTCTCAGGTAAGTGTCTTTCTTCCTTCCTTCTATGCTCCCTTCTTTCTGCCCTACGTCCCTCTTTCCTTCCTTCTCTCCCTTCTTTCTTCTTGCCTTTACATTTTTTTAAACGACGAAAGAAACACATATTCCTCACAAAAGAACCAAGTTGCATATGATTGTATGAGGCATAAAACAAAAGTCCTTACTCTCTACCCTTTCTTTCTCTCCTTCTCTTCTTTTCCTCCTTCTCTTCTTTCTTCCATTTTGTAAAAATTATAAAAGTAATGCATACGCAGTACAAAATACTCAAACGGTACCGAACGGTATTGGCTGTAGAGGAAACCTATTTAGTATGCGTTCTTCCGTCCTGTCTTGTCCACTTCCTCTCTCCCCTCCCTCCCTTCCTGTCTCCTTTCCTTCAATTTTAAAAAAAAATTGCGTAGGTAACGGATGATAATCACAAAAAGAACCAGGCAGTACAGAATTGTCGGTATACAAAGGAGTGTCCTCGGTGCCCATCCCCCACCTTCTCATACCTGATGGACATACAGACTTACCTGATTCCTTTTAATGGCTGCATAGTATTCTGTAGTGTGTCCCGTGAGTTATTTATTGGGTGCCGGGTAAGTTTCTGAAACATACGTTGGAATTGTTATAGAAGTTTAGAGGAAATGCAAGAAAGATATAAATTGGATTGTTTGCTACTGAAAATTCCATTTTATAGATAGCAATCATATCCATTTCTATAGCACTTTAGACTTTGAAAATTGCCTTTAAAATATCACCTCATTTGATCCTCTTCCATAGCAGCTCTGGGAAATAGGCAGATTATTATCTCCATTTTTACAGATAAGGAAACTGAGGCCCAGGGAAATGAAAGAACAGAAATATGATCTCACAGCTGGTTATGGATTCTCAGTCTGGCCCTCCTACAGCACTGTAAATTTAAGCTGAATTTCATCTTACAACTCATAAAAGATTTAGACATCACCTACTTCTAAGCTTGTAGTTTAGAAAATCCGTCCAAGTCATACAAATTCCATTATTATTCTAATGAGAATGGCAGTCGACTGCTTGGTAAATATGAAGAGCGGTATTAATGGCTGGCGCTCGGAGCGAGCCCAAGATTCATTTGGTTTCCTAATTGGCTCCTGTTACATTCAATGTAAAGCGAGTCTATTCACTCCAAATCCCACTTAGAAGTGGTAAGAAATACAATATGTTGCATTATCCTATAGGAAAAGAAATGTTTAAATCAGTAGTAAATCATTCAGAAGTGCATTTTATTTAAAATCAGAAAAGGCCCATCAGCACCCTACGTCCAAGCTTCTGTAATACGGTTCTGTAAGATTCATAGTTTTAACACCGTTTTGGCTGGAGAAAAAGGGATCTCCAGTGTATTTCTCAAATAAGCAGCTTTAATTACACTTTAAAAAATTACTTATTTATATTTTTAGAGAGAGTGAGTGGAGGGAGGGGCAGAGGGAAAGAATCTCAAACAGACTCCCTCGAGATGTGGGGCTCGATCTCACAACCCCGAGATCATAACCTGAGCCGAAACCAAGAGTCGGATGCTTAAGTGACTGAGCCACCCAGGAGCCCCTAATTACACTTTTTATTTTATTTTGTTTTATTTATCTATTTATTTATGTATTTTTAAAGATTTTATTTATTTATTTGAGAGAGAGAGAGAACGAGGGGGGTGAGGGGCAGAGGGAGAAGCAGGCTCCCCGCTGAGCAGGGAGCCCAACCCGGGGCTCAATCCCCCGACCCCGAGATCATGACCTGAGCCAAAGGCAGATACTTAACCACTGAGCCACCCAGGCGCCCCCCTAATTACACATTTTATTTTATTTTATTTTTTTTTTCTTAAATTTATTTATTCATGACAGAGAGAGAGAGAGAGAGAGAGAGAGAGAGAGAGAGAGGCAGAGGGAGAAGCAGGCTCCCAAGGAGCAGGGAGCCCGATGCGGGACCCGATCCCAGGACTCTGGGATCCTGACCTGAGCTGAAGGCAGACGCTTAACCACCTGAGCCACCCAGGCGCCCCCTAATTACACATTTTAAAGGAGAAATCTGGGTAAATGTAAGGAGATGATCAGGTTTCTCTAAGCAGATCTGCTTTAAAAATAGAAATGATTTGATGAGTTACTTTTGCCAATAAACTCTTCTTGCATGGTGCTGTCTTCAAAATGTTTAGGATCATTATATTTGCAGGTTGTTGGGTTGAAGTTGTGTGCATTAAGTTTGAATGCATTCCATTTTGTAATTATGCATTCAATGTTTGTCTTCCCCTCTGGGCTAACTTGTCTTCCCAGCACTGTACTCCCCGTGTGTGTGTGTGTGTGTGTGTGTGTGTGTGTGTAACACAGGGTAGGGCACATGTAGGCACTCGGTGAAGTTTGTTGGAAGGATGGGCACATAAATCAATCCATGAGGTTTCAGCAAGGCTGCATAACTCAGGCAAGCATCAATATTGCAGCTGGTGGGCATGGCTTTAAGCAATAGGAAAAAGCCTGGCGTTGGATGGGAAGAAGTGTGGTCATATATACTTAGAAACTGTTTGTTCTGAATCTCAGCTGGGTATATTTCTGACTTTTTGAACACAGGTTTACACAACGGAAGAACACATCACATGTCAGAGGCTTTATGGATTGATTCTCATGTTGAGTTTTATCTTTCTCTCAGGTAAGAAAATGGATTCTTATGATTTCTTTCAATGTCTCATACACAGTAGGTTACAGAAATAAACCATTTGAAAAGTTGTGGGACCGCCTCTCAACAGCTTCCTTGTGATCAATATGGCTGTAGGACAGGTTGAAACTTCAGTAAACGAATCCATCCATTCACTTAGGATTGTCTAAGACTGATAGAAAACTGGCCTCAAGGGGATAGTTGTTTGGACTACTGTCTTTGACCTTCCTTCCTTCCTTCCTTCCTTCCTTTCTTTCTTTCTTTCTTTCTTTCTTTCTTTCTTTCTTTCTTTCTTTCTTTCTTTCTTTCTTTCTTTTTCTTTCTTTTTCTTTCTTTCTTTCTTTCTTTCTTTCTTTCTTTCTTTCTTTCTTTCTTTCTTTCTTTCTTTCTTTCTTTCTTTCTTTCTTTCTTTCTTTCTTTCTTTCTCTTTCTTTCTTTCTTTCT
>NW_027397126.1:416670-420515 GCF_003265705.2 Callorhinus ursinus
TCTTTCTTTCTTTTTCTTTCTTTCTCTCTCTTTCTTTCTTTTCTTTTTTATTAAGTAGGCTCCACACCCAACGTGGGGCTTGAACTCACAACCCTGAGATCAAGAGTTGCATCCTCTACTGACTGAGCCAGCCAGGCTCTGTTCTTGACATTTTTTTTTTAAAGATTTTATTTATTTATTTGTCAGAGACAGAGAGAGAGAGCACAAACAGGGGGAGCAGCAGCCAGAGGGAGAGGGAGAAGCAGGCTCCCCGCGGAGCAGGGATCCCGACGTGGGACTCGATCCCAGGACCCTGGGATCATGACCTGAGCTGAAGGCAGATGCTTAACCGACTGAGCCACCCAGGCGCCCCTGTCCTTGACATTTCTTAAGGCAACTCTGAAATGCCATTTGGTAGCTAATGCACACCCAACAGAAACTGAGATTCCTTTTGGGCAGTTTTCTCTCATGCAAATGTTTTATTTATTTAGTTAGTTATTTAGTTATGATTTTATTTATTTACTTGAGAGAGAGAGTTCAAGCATGAGTGGGGGAAGGGGCAGAGGGAGAGGGATGAGCAGATTCCCTGCTAAGCAAGGAGCCTGACTTAGCCCCAGGATCCTGGGATCATGACCTGAGCTGAAGGCAGACACTTAATGGACTGAGCCACCCAGGCACCTCAAGCTTTAGACTCTTGATTTCAGCTCAGGTCATGATCTCAGGGTCATGAGATCGAGCCCCACATCGGGCTCTGCACTCAGCAGGGAGTCTGCTTGTCCCTCTCCCTCTGCCCCTCCCCGTTTTCAAGTGTGTGCGCACTCTCTTTCTCTACTCTCTCTCTCCAAAATAAATAAATAGGGTGCCTGGGTGGCTCAGTCGTTAAGCGTCTGCCTCCGGCTCGGGTCATGATCCCAGGGTCCTGGGATCGAGCCCCGCATCGGGCTCCCTGCTCGGCGGGAAGCCTGCTTCTCCCTCTCCCACTCCCCCTGCTTGTGTTCCCTCTCTCGCTGTGTCTCTCTCTGTCAAATAAATACATAAAATCTTAAAAAAAAATAAATCTTTAAAAAATAATGCTCCCTGGAACAAGATGACATCATCTTTCTTTTTTTAAAGATATATATCTTATTTTTTAAAAAAGATTTATTTATTTTGAGAGTGAGATGGGGAGGGGCAGAGGGAGAAGGAGAATCTCAGGCAGACTCTGCTCTGAGCAGGGAGCTGGCGGCAGGGCTCGATCCCACAACCCTGAGATCAGGACCTGAGCCAAAACCGAGTCAGATGCTCAACCTACTGTGCCATCCACACGCCTCTAAGACATATATTTTAAATGCAACAATTTTTTTAATTGTTTTGTGTGGTCACTATTCTTTTCTTTTCTTGTATTTTACTTTATTTTATTATGAGATCATCTCTCTGTCCTTTATATGTATTTGGCAACAATCATAGAATAGAGATGGGGAAACCAAGGTATGCCAAAAGCTGGTCACTGATTCACAGGGACAAACAGGGGTGGCCCAGGTCTTACCTAGGCTCTGTGACAGGAATGGAGATAGATTCTGTCTTTGTGTCTCTTCTGCAGTGAATAGATGATTAAGACAGTTCAACTGAAGTAGCTGATAATTTGGAGACTTAAGGAAAAGGTTGCCCTGGAAAACTACAATCTCGTCCATATTAAGTAAATTCAGTTGATAACATTGTTCATTTAGCACATCAGTCTTTAGCTAAAAGGTCATACATGCCAGTGAGTGACAATCCCTGATGAAATAGACCTGGGGTTTAATTTGAATAGTTCTCAGATTGAGAGCTAATCTTCTGGAAAAATACCAAATCATCATCACCATCAACAACAAACACTGACTGCCTTCTTGCTGTGTACAGGGCCTGATGGGAAACCATGTTTCTCATAATAAAGCTTGAAATGGGACCTATGGGGCACAGTGGCAACTCTTCACCTGGCCTTGACTACCTGCTAAGATGTTGGTTTATCTTTCCCCCATCTGTTTCCTCAAAGGCAAGGAACTGTTTTCTCCATTTCTTTATCCCAAACGCCTAGCACAGGCTTAACATGCAGGTTAGGCATTCAGGACATATTTGCTGATTTAATAGGTTTGTTTTATTTAATAAATTGTTGCAGTTTGAAATTATATAACTTTGAACACCTGTATGGTGGTGGTATATGTGACACAGACTCTAAGTGGGTTTTTTGTTTTGAGGGGTCATGGGGCATGAAATAGATGGATGGATCTAGGAACAGAGGGATCTAGAAGTCTTTAGTCATGAAAGAAAAAGTAGAAGAGTGTGTTGTACTGGAAAATTAGAACGAGTTTGAGAGGAATGTCATTGGTCAATGGAAATTATGATAGATGTGCAGATCTGAACCCTGAAGAGGTCACTTTAAAGCATTCACAAGGTTTTGCAGACTAAGTCTCAAAACCATGGGTCAAGACAATGATTTTTCTAGGTTATCAAACAGTTAGTTCTAATTATTCTTCAATTGGTGAGAAACTCATCATTTTCTTCCCCCGGGGGGGTGGTGGGTGGGTCAGGGAAGGTTCTGTCCTTCAAACAATGGTGTAACTAAGGTTCAGTCTCCTTCAGGCTCCAGATAAGTCACCAGCTTCCCAACTGTGAGGGTCATTGTGGGACAGAGGGCCAGGGTCAACACTAGATCAGGCAGAGGGTGACTCAGATGCTCTAACTGGTTGGAGCCAGAGTGTGGAGCAAAACCGTGGTCTTGGAAGAATACCAAGGGTCAAGAAGAAGAAACCAACTCTGTCATAAGGTCTAAGGGTTGAGAGCAGAGCCAGAAAGAAGGGATGACGGATAGGTCAGGAACTGAATAGTTGCAGAATGGAGCAGGAGATAAGGAATGAAACTGAAGTGGCCTCCTCACTGGTCTCCCTGCCTCCACTCTTCCTCCGCTGTAGGTCATTCTCAACATGGCGGCAAGAGCAATCCTTTCCTGTGTCAAGTCAGATCATGTCACTCTTCTACTCAAAAGCTACCAATATGTTTCCATGATGATTAGAATGCAGTCCAAACTCTTTAATAAGACCTAAAAAGCACTGCATGATCTGGTCTCCCACTGCTTCTTGGGCCTCATTTCCTACCACACTTCCACTCTCATGCCACTCCAGACACACTGGCTTCCTACCTATTCCTTGAACATACCAAGCACAGCCCTACTTCAAGGCCTTTACATATGCTATTACCCATGTCTGGGTCACTCTTATTCCACATCTTTGTAACCCTAGTTGTTTTTAGTCTCCTAGAAATAAGTGAAAAGGACTCTTCCCTCAAAGAGGTCTTCCTTAACTATCTTATCTAATATAGATATTCCCATTCACCTCATCCCTGTCCCTCCCGTTAGCTAAGTCATCAGCCTATTAATTTCCTTCAGAGGGCCTTTCACAATTTGTAATTCTGTTTTTATTAATTTTATTTTATTATGTTATGTTAGTCACCATACATTACATCATTACTTTTTTTTTTAAAGATTTTATTTATTTATTTGACAGAGAGAGACAAAGCGAGAGAGGAAACATGAGCAGGGGGAGTGGGAGAGGGAGAAGCAGGCTTCCCGCTGAGTGGGCAGCCTGATGCGGGGCTCGATCCCAGGACCTGGGGTCATGACCTGAGCCAAAGGCAGACGCTTAACGATTGAGCCATCCAGGCGCCCCTACATCATTAGTTTTTGATGTAGTGTTCCATGATTCATTGTTTGTGTATAACACCCAGTGCTCCATGCAATACATGCCCTCCTTAATACCCATCACCAGGCTAACCAATCCCCCCACCCCCTCCCGTCTAAAATCCTTAGTTTGTTTCTCAGAGTCCATAGTCTCTCATGATTCGTCTCCCCCTCC
>NW_027397126.1:420615-444575 GCF_003265705.2 Callorhinus ursinus
TTTTTTTTTTAACATATAATGTATTATTTGTTTCAGAGGTACAGGTCAGTTATTCATCAGTCTTACACAATTCACAGGGCTCACCATAGCACATACCCTCCCCAATGTCCATCACCCAACCACCCCATTCCTCCCACCCCCCACCACTCCAGCAACCCTCAGTTTGTTTCCTGAGATTAAGAGTCTCTTATGGCTTGTCTCCCTCTCTGGTTTCATCTTGTTTCATTTTTTCCTCCCTTCCCTTATGATCCTCTGTCCTGTTTCTCAAATTCCTCGTATCAGTGAGATCATATGATACTTATCTTTGTCTGATTGACTTACTTCGCTTAGCATAATACCCTCTAGTTCCATCCACGTTGTTGCAAATGGCAAGATTTTTTTTGATGGCTGCATAATATTCCATTATATATATATATATATACCACATCTTCTTTATCCATTGATCTGTTGATGGACATCTTGGCTCTTTCCATAGTTTGGCTATTGTGGACATTGCTGCTATAAACATTGGGGTGCATGTACCCCTTCGGATCACTACATTTGTATCTTTGAGGTAAATACCCAGTAGTGCAATTGTTGGGTCGTAGGGTAGCTCTATTTTCAACTTCTTGAGGAACCTCCATACTGTTTTCCAGAGTGGCTGCACCAGCTTGCATTCCCACCAACAGTGTAGGAGGGTTCCCCTTTCTCTGCATCCTCGCCTACATTTTTCATTTCCTGACTTGTTAATTTTAGCCATCCTGACAGGTGTGAGGTGGTATCTCATTAAGGTACTTGATTTGTATTTCCCTGATGCCGGGTGATGTTGAACACTTTTTCATGTGTCTGTTGGCCATTTGGATGTCTTCTTTGCAGAAATGTCTGTTCATGTCTTCTGCCCATTTCTTGATTGGATTATTTGTTCTTTGGGTGTTGAGTTTGATAAGTTCTTTATAGATTTTGGATACTAGCCCTTTATCTGATAAGACATTTGCAAGTATCTTTTCCCATTCTGTCAGTTGTCTTTAGGTTTTGTTGACTTACGTACTGACTTTTAAAATGAATGTATTTACTACTTCTGGGGTCTGATAGGAAGAAGGAAATTTCCGCAGAACTTTTCCTCGATGTTCTTGGGCAGGGCACAAGAACTTCTCATTTTATGCCAAATGCTTCACCCAATTGCCTGATATCTTCGCACGAGGAACAGTCCTCTATCTGCCATCCATTAGAGTCCAACTTGGTGCCCTAATAGTGGGCAAACCATTTATTCAGAAAATAGCTATAAAGGCCCCACTATGTGCCAACCGTTATGCTGGGCACGGGAAACTGGCAGTAGGGGGCCAAGACTCTGGTTAAGCCACTGTCCTGAAATAGCAGAGAATACAAAAGTTGAAGCATTCTGGGAAAAACCAATACTGTTTAATGCTCCGTGAATTCCGTTCTGCTTAAAAATTGTGTAAACATGGCATCACCAGGCAAAGCAGCTTGGGAGCTTCGCAAAAGGCAAAATAAAATTACATATTGAGTAACCACTGTGGCGAGAGTTTTATTTTCCTTTTCCCCAGGCTCTGCCAGAGATAGACCCGAAGCACAATGTTTTGCTATATCACTCTGCTAGAGAGTTAAAAAATGGGAGCTGGCAGGCATAGACATCACAAGAAAAGAGATGTGCAGACCAATATCCCTTATGAATATAGATGCACAATTCTTTTTTTAAAAGGTTTTTTTAAATTTTTAAGTAATCTCTACATTCAACGTGGGAGTTGAACCCATAACCCTGAGATCTAGAGTCACATGCTCCACCGACTGAACCAGCCAGGTGTCCCCCCCAATCCCTTTTTTTTTCAAGTAAGCTATATGCTCAGTGTGGGGCTTGAACTCACGACCCTGAGATCTAGAGTTGCATGCTCTACCAACTGAGCCAGCCAGGCTCCCCGAGATGCAAAAATTCTTTTTTCAACTATTTTTTAATTTAAATTCAATTAGCCAACATATAGTACATTATTAGTTTCCGATGTAGAGTTCAGTAATTCATCAGTTGCATATAACACCCAGTTAGATGCAAAAATTCTTTTTTAAAAAAGATTTTATTTATTTATTTGACACAGAGAGAGAGTACAAGCAGGGGGAAGCAGGAGAAGGAGAAGCAGGGCTCCCCACTGAGCAGGGAGCCTGATGCGGGGCTCGATCCCGGGACTCCAGGATCATGACCTGAGCCGAAGGCAGAGGCTTAACCACTGAGCCATCCAGGCACCCTAGATGCAAAAATTCTTGACATAGTATAGCAGACCAAATCCAGCAATATATTTAGAGGATTATATACCCTGACCGAGTGGAATTTATCCCACGAATGAATGCAAACGTGGTTCAACATATAAAAATCGATCAATTAATGTACTACATAGCATTTACAGACTGAAGGGGGGAAAACCACATGATCATCTCAATTGATGCAGGAAAAGAGTATGACAAAATCCAACACCCTTTCACGATAAAAACACTTGACACACTAGAAATGAAGGGAACTTCCTCAATCTGATAAGAGCATCTATGAAAAACCCACAGTAAACATCGTATTTATTGGTGAAAAACTGAAAGCTTTCCCTTAGGATCAGGCACAAGACCAGAATGCCCATGTTCACCACTTGTATTCAACATCACACTGGAAGTTCTAGCCAGAGCACTTGGGCAAGAAAAAGATATATAAGTCATCCAAACTGGAAAGAAAAAGTAATACTATCTCTATTTGTAGGTGATATGATCTTACATATAGAACATCCTAAAGAATCCACAAAAAAAGATATTTAAGTTAATAAATACATTCGGCAAAGCTGCAAGATACAAGATCAACACAAAAATTAGTGGTATTTCTATGCACTGGCAATGAACAATCTGAAATAAAGTTAAGAAAACAATTTTATTTACCATAGCATCTAAAGGAGTAAAGTACCTAGGAATAAATTTAACCAAGTAGTTGAAAGACTTCTACACTCAAATTACAAACATTGCTGAGAGAAATTATAAAAGACCTAAGTAAATGGAAAATATCCCATGTTCACAGATTTAATAAAAGAGAACAATATTTAATATTAAAATGTCAATATTCCCCCAAAGAGATTTACAGATTCAGTGCAAGCCATATCAAATTCCAATGGCTTTTTTTTTTTTACAGACATGGAAAAGCTGATTGTGCAATTCATATGGAATTGCAACGGACCCTGAGTAGGCAAAACAATCTTGAAAAAGAACAAATTTGGAGAAATCACACAACTAGATTTCAGTACTTACTACAAAGCTATGGTAATCAAAACTGTGTTATTGGCATAGGGATAGATATAGATTAATGGAACAGAATTGAGAGTCCAGGAAGAAACCCATGCATATACATATGGTCAATTAATTTTCCACAAGGGTGCCAAGAACATTCAATGGGGAAAAATAGTCTCTTCAATAAATGGTGCTGGCCCAACTGGACGTGTAAATACATATCCATGTACACATGTAAATATGCATATACACGTAAACACATAAAAAGAATGAACTTGGACTCCCTCTTCATACCATATACACAAATTAAGTCAAAATGGATGGAATTCCTAAACATCAGAACTACAACTATAGAAATCAGAAGAAAGCACAGACGTGTACTCTGATTTGGACTTGGATGACCTTTGGGCTTGGATTTGGCAATAGAGTCTCAGAACTGACACCAGAAGAATGAGCAGCAAAAGAAAAAAATAGATCAATTGGATTTCATCAAAATCAAGGATGTGTGCATCACAGGACACCATCAAGACAGTGAAAAGACAGCCTAGAAAATGGGAGAAAGTATTTTCAGGTCACATATCTCAAAAGGTCCTAGATATAGAATATATAAAGAGTGCTTACAACTCAACAACAAAAACACGAACAGCACAATTTAAAAAATAGACATTTTTCCAAAGAAGATATGCAGATGGCCAACATGCACATGAACAGATGTTCAATGTCATTAGTCATTAGGGAAATGCAAATCAAAACCATGATGAGATACCACTCTGCACCCTCTACAGTGGTTATAATACTAATTAAAAAATGGAAAACAACAAGTGTTGGTGAAGAGGTAGAGAAATTAGAACCCTTATGAACTGCTGGTGGGACTGTTGAATGGCTGCTGTGGAAAACAGTGGTTATTACTCAGTAAGTTAAACATAAAATTACTAAATGACCCATCCTAGATATATACCCCAAAGAAGTGAAAGCATGTTCAAACTAAACAAATGGCATGAGTGTCCACAGCAGCACTGTTCATAATAGCTAAAAGGTAGAAAAAACCCCAAATGTCCATTAACAGATGAATCAGTAAACAGAATGTAGTATATCCTTACAATGGAATATCGTTCAGCCATTAAAAATAATGATGTACTGGGGTGTCTGGCTGGCTCAGTTGGTAGAGCGTGCGACTCTTGATCTCAGGGTTGAGGCTTACGTTGTGTATAGAGATGACTTAAAAAGAAGATCTTAAAAAAATAATGATGGGGCGCCTGGGTGGCTCAGTCGTTAAGCATCTGCTTTTGGCTCAGGTCATGATCTCAGGGTCCTGGGATGGAGCCCCACATCAGGCTCCCTGCTCAGCGGGGGCCTGCTCCTCCCTCTTCCACTCCCCCTGCTTGTGTTCCCTCTCTCACTGTGTCTTTCTCTGTCAAATAAATAAATAAAATCTTAAAAAAAAATTAATGATGTACTGATGCGTGCTGAAACATGGATGAATTTGGAAACATTATGCAAAGTGAAAGAAACTAGAAAAAAACGGTCACTTGTATGTTTCTATTTATATGAAATGTCTAGGATAGTCAAATCCATACAGACAGAAAGGAGATTAGTGGTTGCCAGTGGGAGGGAGCAGGGAAAGGGCCATGACTGCTTAATGGATATGGGGTTTCCTTTTGGGATGATGAAAATGTTCTAGAACTAGATAATGTAATGGTCATACACCATCATGAATGTACAAAAGGCCACTGAATTGTAAACCTTAAAACGAGCAAAATGGTGGATTTTGTGTTATGTGAACTTTGTCAGTACAAATAAAATGGTGCCTGGCATTCCAAGGGCTGTAACAGCCATTTTTTTTTAAGATTTTACTTATTTATTTGACAGAGATAGGCACAGCGAGAGGGGGAACAGAAGCAGGGGGAGTGGGAGAGGGAGAAGTAGACTTCCTGCGGAGCAGGGAGCCCAATGCAGGGCTCGATGCGGGGCTCGATGCGGGGCTCGATGCGGGGCTCGATGCGGGGCTCGATCCCAGGACCCGGGGATCATGACCTGAGCCGAAGGCAGACGCTTAACGACTGAGCCACCCAGGTGCCCCTGTAACATAGCCATTTGAATGAGGCTTGTGATAAGGTTTTCTTAGCATGGAAAACACTTACGTTATCACGTTAAGTGAGAAAAGCAGGTACCAAACTTTCCATACAATATGATCTCAGCCATGTAGAAACAAATGAAGCCTGTGCCCGGAAGAAAAGAAAGGCCAAAGGAAATTTACCAAGATGTGGTCTCTGGGTGGTAGGACTCTGGCTGACTTTGTTCTCATCTTTTTACTTTTCTAATACTTTCCATTTTTTTCTTTTAAAAAAAGCATGTACAGTATCACTTTTATAATGGAAGAAACACCTTTTTTTTTAAAGTGTGAACAACAATAAATGTAATTTAAAATAAAAGGAAACAGAGTAGAGGCAAGGAGACACAGAGGAGCCAAATCAAGAGAGAACACGCTTCAGGGGAGCAATCATGCAATTTGGACTTGAAAATTGCCAGGGAACAGATGGCAGAGTCCAAGCAGACATCTGCAATGGAGAGTTAAATCATATGCAAAGACACAAGTGGCCTTTGAAGCAGGTCCCGGAGAGGCCCAGCAGAGAACGCTGCTTGCCTGGTCAAACAGAAGGGCAGAGCCTTTGCCCTGCCTCGTTGCAGCCTGGCTCCCTATGAACCCTTGCTGGGGGCCCAGGGGTGGGGGCAGGATGTGGGGAGCTAAGGCAGGGTTTCGTGCAGATGTGCTTGGCTGTGTAAGGGTACAGAAGAGGTTGTGGGAGAAGAAAGAGACTTCTAATCATGACGGTGGCAAACATGGCGGCTGACATTTACCCGGGGCTTCATAGTTTATAAATGTTTCACATACATAACATAAATGGCTGTTATAGTACTGATCATTTTTCATCATGGCCCCGCCAGGAGGCTAACTGGCATTCCTATCTTAACCATGGAGGAAGGAGATCCAGAGAAGTGACCTGGGTTTAGTGCACACTTATGTAGTGCTCACTAAGTGCCGCTGTCCTAAAAGCTTTCTCGTGCATTAATTGTCCATGTTGATGCAGCTAGGAAGGGGCAGAATTGGGGCTCAAATGTGGGGTTTTTGGATTCTACTACACTACACTTCTGCTCATATCTAAGTAGAACTTAGCTCTGCCCACAGAATCTCAAGTATGGCCCAAGTGGTTCTATCCATCCATCCATCCATCCATCCATCCATCCATCCATCCATCTATCCATCCATCCATTCATCCATCCATCTTTATTTTTCTGATTTTAAATTTAACACGATTGTATAAAAAGTACAAATATTACTGAAATAAATAACATAGAAAGCAAAAGTCCCCCTAAATCTCACACCTAAAGTTACTCATTCTTTTTTTTTTCAAGATTTTACTTATTTATTTGTCAGAGAGAGAGAGAGCACAAGCAGGGGGAGGGGCAGGCCGAGGGAGAAGCAGGCTCCCTGCCGAGCAAGGAGTCTAACATAGGACTCGATCCCAGGACTCGATCATGACCTGCGCCTAAGGCAGACACTTAACTGACTGAGCCACCCAGGCGTCCCTAAGGATACTCATTCTTAACTGCTTGATGTGTGTTCTTCCAGATTTTTTCTATGCTATGCTAATGCACATATTTTTCTCTTATTTTAAAAAGTAGGATAATACTATATCTACACTTGGGGCGCCTGGGTGGCTCAGTCGTTAAGCGTCTGCCTTCGGCTCAGGTCATGATCCCAGGGTCCTGGGACCGAGCCCCGCATCGGGCTCCCCACTCCGCGGGAAGCCTGCTTCTCCCTCCCCCACTCCCCCTGCTTGTGTTCCCTCTCTCTCACTGTGTCTCTCTCTGTCAAATAAATAAATAAAAATCTTTTTAAAAAATTTAAAAAACGTTAAAAAATAAAAAACAAGAAGTAAATAAATAAACTTAAAAAAAAAAGTCTGTACTAATTGGCACTCCCACAAACGGAGTATTAAAATGACTTGTTTCCTCATAAGCTCGTCAATGCTGGGTATTCTCAGTCTAAAATGTTATCATTTCAAAACATAAAAATGGTATCTCATTGTAACTTGTGTTTTAAAAATAGGAAGAGACCATCTTTTTGTATTTCTGATTTAGTAAGTTGCTTGTTTGTGTCCTTTGGCAACTGGCTTTATATTAGTGTATTGCAGAGAGAAGTCCTGTAGACAATCCGGGATTATGGTACATTCTCTTTTAAGGGACAAATAAGCCCTGGAGATTTTGCTCACCATAAAACTCGTTCTTAAATGTTGTATTTGACGTCATA
Organism: Callorhinus ursinus; assembly: GCF_003265705.2. Taxonomy (NCBI): domain Eukaryota; kingdom Metazoa; phylum Chordata; class Mammalia; order Carnivora; family Otariidae; genus Callorhinus; species Callorhinus ursinus. The sequence goes on from NW_027397126.1 coordinate 428,174, forward strand.
TTGGAGGGCTGAGAAGAAATGCAGTTGGCCGACCATAATCGATATTGGGTTTCTTCATGATTATCACCTTGTGGGGTTCCTTTTGATTTATTAGCCACATGAAAGATGATAAGATAATATAATCACATAAGCCAGGGACAGAAATAAACATTTGCTCATCCACCATGGACAGTTCAGAAATAGCTCCCTGGCAGGTGGATGGTAGGGGCTCCGGCACACGGCGCGGGGGGGTGGGGGGTGGTTTGCATGCATACGCATGCGTATGTGTGTGGGCAGGCATGTACTTGTTTGCCTTTGAAAGATATTCAGTGCAGGAATGGAGGGAGACAAATTGTAGGGCTAGAGAATATCTAGAAGCTCGCATCTGGGGTCATCTCTGAGAAGCAGGGATGTGGTCACTTCCCATCAGCCTCTGTAGTTGCTCTCTGGGGGTCAGTTTTAAAGCGCTAATCCCAATCTCACACCCCTAAGTTAGAGAGAGGCTGGAATTCCGTTCTGCCATAAAGCTCTAGATTTGGTTTGTCTTGGGCTGTGCTGGGACTGGAATTAGGCTGATGCTGGGCAGGTCTCAGATAATCGCCTGGGGGCCTGGCGTGTGAGGTTTGTCCTGGTGATAGTATCATGATTCACAAATAGCTTCCTATGAAACAAAGGCATACTCAATTAAAATTTTCATAGATATTGCCAAGTTGCCCACCAAATGACTGTACCGATGGACATGTTCTTTTTATTTTTTTAAGACTTCATTTATTTAGGGGCGGCTGGGTGGCTTAGTGGTTAAGCGTCTGTCTTCGGCTCAGGTCATGATCCTTGGAGTCCTGGGATCGAGCCCCACATCGGGTTCCCCGCTCTGCGGGAAGCCTGCTTCTCCCTTTCCCTCTGCTGCTCCCCCTGCTTGTGTTCTGTCTCTCTGTCAAATAAATAAATAAATAAATAAATAAATAAATAAATAAATAAAATCTTTATTAAAGAAAGACTTCATTTATTTATCTGAGAGAGAGAGAGCGAGCATGAGCAGGGTGAGGGGCAGAGGGGGAAGCCGACTCCCCACTGAGCAGGGAGCCCCATGCGGGTCTAGATCCTGGGACTCTGGGATCACCACCTGAGCCTGAGGCAGATGCTTAACCAACTCAGCCACCCAGGTGTGGTGGGAGGGACATGTTCTTTAGTAACATTGGAGAGCGCTTTGCATGCATCATCTCACTTAATTTTCAAACAGTTTTGTATGGTCAGTAGATAGGGCTATTATGGGGCATGGATTATAATGCAAATGGTGGCCCCCTGAGTTGTGTGTGCATACTGTGGCCCTGAATCCCCATTTTACTGAAGCACACGTTAAGGCATCGGGACGTTAAGGTATATGCTCAAAGTTACACAGCTGATGCATGTCAGAACTGAGATTCCAACTCAGGCCCTTTCACTCCAGAGCCAGTGGTAACTGGGTCCATGGCCACCTGAAACCTTTAAAAAAAAAAAAAAAAGATTTATTTGTTTATTTCAGAGAAAGAGAGAGAGAGCAAGGGGAGGGGCAAAGGGAGAGGGAGACCAGCAGATGCCCTGCTGAGTGGGGAGCCTGACGTGGGGCTCAATCCCAGGACCCTGAGAGCATGACCTGAGCCAAAATCAAGAGTCAGACTCTCAACCATGCAGGCGCCCACCACCTGGAACCTCTTAAAGATTTGCAGCCCCCTTGGTGAAGAGATGGAAGGAAGGAATCAGGGTGCACTCAGGGCAGTACCATTTCTCCCGTTCCTGGGTACAAACAGCCTTGCAGCTTCAGTATTGTCCAACAGGTCACCCTCCAGGCCCCCATTGGTGCCTTCAGTGAGAAGCAGTCTCCAGAGACCGAATAAATCAGGTAATTTGGCTCAGGAAAAGGCATTGGAGAAGTAAATTGCTGTTGCACCATGAATATAATAAGGCAGTTAGGTAGATGGAAATAGCTATGTTTTGATTACACGAGTGAAGATTATGTGCAGCAGGTTTTTAAGTCCAAGCTGCCTTTTCCTTGGCCTCCTCCCTGCCAACTAGCTACATTCTTCTAACTGCCTCCCCAAACTGTCCAGCTGGTGTGTGCTCTGGGAACACTAATCTGACTTTTCATATTAGCCCAGGCAAAATATAATTAGGAAGAAACTCTTCTGCCAGAAAATGTCACTTGCCAATGTCAAATAGAGATGATTTTGTATATCCACTATTTGGGGCTTTTTTTTTTTTTTGCACCAGGATAGACTCATAATAGCATTGTGTAATCTGGGATTGACTATGTGGCTAAAGAAGATGATAACATTGAATTTTTGTTACCGAAATTTCCTTTGCTTTCTCTTTCCCCTTCCCCAAATTTGGGCAGAGGCACTTAAACTAAAAGGAAAAAGACTGGATTTTTATGGAAGAGTTGACACGCATGTGAGCCTGACCAACACGGTTCCTGAACTCAGTCGATTCACGGCATGCATTGACCTGGTGTTCGCGGATGACAAATTAAGTGATTGGATGGCCTTCTCCTATATTACTAATAACACCTTCCTGGGCAGAGAAGACATAGACCTTGGACTTGGAGGAGACCATCAGCAGCTAATACTATACAACTTGGGCAAGACCTTTTAGATCCATTACCACCTGACTCCCTTTCAGTGGCATACAATCTGCTTGATATGGGATGGTGTGAAGGGCAGATTCGAGCTCTTCCTGAATACAGAAAGGATACTGGTAATGATGGATCAACTGCAAAACCTGACACCTAATGGGACTCTGATTCTAGGACATTTTTTTATGAACTGGGACAGCCAGGTAGGAAGCGCACTGCCTGGCTTTACCGGCAGCTTGTACTACTTTCAACTCTGGGACCACATCCTGGAAAATGAGGAGTTTCTGAAGTGTGTGGGTGGAAATGTTGTTAGCTGGGAAGAAGACGCTTGGCTCATCAACAAGGTCATCCCAGCTGTTGACATGAGACTGCGCTGCTGTGAGTAACTTCTGAACTGTCCTCCTTGGCAAGGGTTGTGCAGATGTGGTCTTCTGCTCGCTGCTCTGGATAACCCACTCTGGGCCAAGGCTCTGCCCTCCTTAGAAGGGCCCAAGGTTGCCAGTTTTGTCATCTGCTTTTTAACGTACAGCAAAGACTATTTTCTTTTTTTTTTTGTCTTTTGTTTTGATATCACTTAAAACTTGCAGAAAATTACAACAGGGCAAGGAACTTCTACATGTTTTTTACCCAGATTCACTGACTATTACATTTTCCCCGGGTTTTATTATTCTTCCTTTTTCTTCCTCTTTCCTCCTCCCTACACACACACACACACACACACACACACACACACACACACACACACACACACACAGTTTCTTAATCATTTAAGAGTAAGTTGTGGACATATGCCTCATTACCCCTAAATATCTCAGTGTGTATTTCATTAAAATAAGGACATTCTCTTACTGCTGTACATTGATATAGTACGAGTATCTAATTCATCATCAATATTCAAATTTAACCAATTGTCCTACTGATTTCTTTTATAGCTATTTTTTCTAGATTTCTCCACTGTTACTATTTTTCCCTCTGTAATTAATAACTAATTTCTGGGGAGGGACACCTGGGTGGCTCAGTCGGTTAAGCATCTGACTCTTGGTTTCGGCTCAGGTCATGAGCTCATGGGTTGTGGGATTGGGCTCCACTCTCAGTGGAGAGTCTGCTTGAGGATTCTCTCCCTCTGCCCCTCCCCCCCACTCTCTCTTTCTCTCTCTCTCTCTCTCTCTCTCTCTCTCTCTCTCTCTCTCAAATAAATTAATAAATCTTTTTTAAAATAACTAACTTCTGGGGAGATATTTGGAGGCTATGTAAATATCCTGTTGTTATCAAACTTTTTAAAAAAAGATTTTATTTATTTATTTGTCAGAGAGAGAGAGAGCCCAAGCAGGGGGAGCATCAAGCAGAGGGAGAAGCAAGCTCCCCGCTGAGCAAGGAGCCTGATGTGGGGCTCGGTCCCAGGAATCTGGGATTGTGATCTGAGAGGAAGGCAGATGCCCAACCAACTGAGCCACCCAGGCATCCCTGTTATCAAACTTTCACCCAGTAGTTTTACATCTATCGATGATACTTGACTCAATGGCTTATACAATAGTCACAAAATGTTGATTTTTAGAACTCCATCATTTTTCAACATTTTTTAGTTAGTGTTCTATTGCAGTGAAGAGTGTTTTCTTCTTCCACATTTACTTAGATATTCCTTCAGTTGTTTATGTGTTTATACCAGCATGAACTCATGGATTCTTACCTTATTCAATGGGTTACAATCTGTTGCTATCATTTATTTTGATGTTCAAGTTGGCCCAGTTTGGGCCAGTGGGAGGCCTTCCATCTGGCTCTTGTGTCCTTTTGACATGTTCTCATCATTTTTTGAGTACTTCCTTACTTTTAGCACAAGATGTTATAGGCTCATCTTGTACTTTCTCTGCTCAGCGCAAGAATCAGCCATTTTACCAAAGAGTCCTGGTTCCTTTTAGCAAGTAATGGGATTTATAAACCAATTCATTTTTCTTTCATGAGCAATGATGATGTTAGGAACTGTTTGGGATGGAATTCTTGTAAGAAAACTGGCTCTTTGGAATGACACATGTATTTTTCTCCTTCTTTCCCATTTTGATGAGAAAATATAGGATTGGTTTTCTCTGTACAACCCTGTTCTCCCCTCAGATCCAATCTTTTCCACCCTCAGCGTCCTGAGCGTGGGTAAAGTCAGTGATAACAGCATTAAGATGGGATTTTTTCCCCATTTCCTGAAATGTTTACTCATTCTTAGGTTTTATTTACAATTCTTAGGGATTTTTGGGGGGAGTATTGAGGGAATGGGGGCTAGATCCACGCCTAATAGGTTCTCACAGACTACAGAGATGTATTTTCACCAGCAGTCCGAGTGCGGTTTGAATTAATGGCAGAGGCACATTCCAGGGGGTTTCTGTGTTTCTTTGAGATCAGACTAATGCAAAGGAACAGGAAAGCTATTCCTTTGAGCGACTACCTGGAGGCATTTGGTTTTCCTCTTTTCTGAAGCCTTGAAAATAAAAGAGAATAGTGCTAGCTGGCTCTGATTACAAAACGGAGCTAGGGACTAGTAGGTTAAGCCTGAACAGCTCAGCCAAAGTAGTTTAAAGTAACTTTATCTTTGATCTAAAGAACCGGAAGTATGGCTCTATTAAATCCATATGCTTAGCAGTGGTCTTTGAAAACCTAATCCCGGCCAGCGAATTGCCGTGGCCTTTCCTACCACTTTGCTGGCAAATCGCTAAATCTAACTGATGTTGTTCAAGTGTGAGACAACCCTCATTTACTCTGCTCTTTTGTACCCTCTTTAATGTACAGTCTATCCTCTTGGTCCGCCTGAGTTCCAGTAGGCATAATACACAAATAATCCAGCACAACAAAAAGGAAAAGAAAGCACAACCTAAAATGACAACCAGAAAAAGGAGTGGAAAACATTATTTTTACTATTCAGGTGTCTTCAGATGTTCTTTCTAAACCTTAGACCCGGGGTTTCTAACCGGATGTCCAGAATGGCCTTGATGGGTGGGCAGAGCCCTTGAAATCGCATGCAACATACTAAAAATACAAGATGGATTCTTTTCTCTGAGGACAGAGTCTGTAGTTTCCATCCTATTAAAAAATAATATGATAATTGCTGCTTTTTACGAAGTTCTTGCCGCATGCCAGGCATTTCATAGATGAGGGAAGAGAAGCTCAAAGAGGTTAAGTAAAATTGCTTAATGTCACCTATTAAATAAGCAGTGAAGCTGGGATTTGAGCAAAGATTTGTCCAGTTGCAAAGCTCATGTTCTTTTCACCCCCACACCCTGCAGGACTACCTCTAGGGAGTCTATGGCCCCGAAAAGATTATGACCACTGTTTTAGAAGCTTCCTTTGAAGGGATTTGCTGGTGCTAATAACCCACCTGGGGAAATTAGGCCACCCCCCAGCTACAGTCACTGCCTGCTCACCACTGAAGGAGCTGTAACACCATAGAATTTCTTCTATGTCCGTCCTGGCTGTGTGGCATCTGGGGGAAAGGGGGCAATTACATGAATAAATAGGAGTGATTACAACATGTCTAGCTTCAGCTTTTGCCTAATAAATTGGTATTTATGGTCCATAGAAGGATTATGACCTTTAAGAAATAAATTTTAATGAGCACATTGCTAGGTTACAAATCTCAATAAATCTATTTACCCATAAATTATATATGTATATATTTATATATTCATGAGAATAAGGCTTTTGGGGAACATTTGCTGAAAACCATGAACCCTATCTGGATTTAATGAACAAGTATTCACTATAGTTGGAGATGTCTCAGGAATATTTAAACAGCACAGTGATAAATAATAACAACAGCAAAGTTGTCAGTCATTTGTAATTTAGTTTTGGAGTTGTTTTTAAGCATCTTTTCTTTATTTTTACAAATTACAAATGCAGGGGGCATCTGGCTGGCTCAGTCGGTAGAGCATGGGGCTCTTTATCTCAGGGTTGTGAGTTCAATCCTCACGTTGGGCATGGAGCCTACTAAAAAGAAAAAAAATAAAATTTTTAAAAAAATATTTATTTACTTGAGAGAGAGAGGGAGAGGGAGGAAGAGAGAGCGAGCGCTCATGAGTGGGTGAAGGGGCAGAGGGAACAAGACAAGAAGACCCCCCCCACTGTGTGGGGAACCCAATGAGGGGTCTCAATCCCAGGACCCCGCCCGCGATCATGACCTGAACTGAAGTCAGATACTTAACCGACTGAGCCACCCAGGTGCCCCCAAAAAACAAAATCTTAAAAAAAATCACAAGTGCAATTCATTATGGTTGTTTATTATATGGAGTTTATTATAAAATAAACTCAAACAATACAAAGTGCATAAAATATGAAGTAAAACCTATCCTACATCTTTTCCACGGAGGTGTCCATTCTTTTAGGTTTTTTTAATGGCTTTATGATGCGTTCATGTGTGTGTATAGTCTTAAAAAACCAAAAATAATATATGCATACCTACATAATGTTTTACAGTTTGATGTATTTTAACTTAAATTATCATGGACACATCAGTACATTTAGATCAACCTCCTGCATGGTTAGGGCTGCATACACCCATTGTATAGATGCGCTATGATTTCTTTAACTCACCACTGATGGGCATTTAAGTTGCTTCCAATTTTTTACAGTTATAAATAACACTGTAACAAATTTCCTTGTACATACATCTTGGTATATGTGGGTTTGCAATTTAATAGGACACATTAGTAAGAGTAGAATTTCAAGGGAAAAGAATATAAGCTTTTACAATTTAAATTGATTTACCATTTTTTACTAGTTATTACTTTATTCATTAAAATGGATTTATTTTTGAAAGTAAAAGTAATAGATATGCTGGTAAAAATTCAAACAATGCATGAAGATAGAAATTAAAAGTAAAAGTCTCCTTTCTCGTCAATCTCTTACCCTTAGCTCCTCTCCCTAAAAGTGACGATTGTTAATAATTTTTTATGTATCATTTCAGGAACAGTAGAAAACTTGGGTTTACATGAATATGTCTTTGTTTTTCTTTTTCAAAGTTGGGATCATCATTATGCGCATAGTCGTCATATATCCATTTAATAATATATTTTGGAGGCATTCCCATATCAGAAAATATAGAATATAGAGCTGCCTGATTATTTGGGGGGGGATGCTGATTAGTATGACAGAGTAAGGATCTCCTATAATTTATTCAGTGAGCTCCCTTTGAAGGACATTTAAGTTGTTTCCAGGTTTTAGCTGTGACAAAAGTCTACAGTATTTTGAAAAGGAATGGATGGTGAAAGGGATTTCTTGAAGTGACCATTAGGGATGGATCACAAGCTAAAATTCCTCTCTAGGTATGTTGAGCATAATTGCCTAATCTTAGCTCAGACACATGATCCAACAAAGGATTTGTTCGGACTTGTGGATGTATGAAGACGAAGAATCTTCCTAAAGATACGCAGATGAAATGATTCCTAGATATGCATTTGAGAAATCCCCTTTGGAAAGAACGAAATAATATGAACTGAGTCCATCCTGGCAGATCTGCACTGTATCAAAACCCAGGGTCCCTGTATCTGTGGAGCTATTGGTTTGCGAAGATGTATTAATTGATCTCATGCTCCAGCTGCTTTGAATTACTTTATGAACTAACCATTCTTTGAATATGCAGAGATGGGCTCTCCTAGCTAAAAGGCAATTTGGTTTGGCCCTTGTATATCAATTCTCTGTGCTACCCTCGTTTTTTATCACGAAAGATAAGCAGGAACTGTTTGTAGTTTGCTTGAACCTCCTTATTTGTATTCCCCTGCACAGGGTGACATTCTCCTATAGATTCAGAGATGGAAGCTCTAGTCAGTCTCTCTCCCTATCTCAGAATTCATTTTTCATGTCCTTGCTTGGAAACTGAATACAGACACCATTTTGAAAAAATATATATATATTTTTCTCATCATCTTGAAGATAGTCATTTCATATTTTTTCTACCCCACAGGCAGATCTGTCTATGGCGGTTTCTGGCCACTATTATCTCTCACAAATCTAATAAACACACCCTGAATTATATTTCCAAAGGTCGTGATTGAAAGAAAAAAAACAGATGCAATAGGTAGGCTAGAAAAACACAAAGATTTAATATGAGGTGATATACCCAAATCACAGGCAGAATTTGGTACCTTAGCAAATGTTCTACTTAATATTCTCTTGGCAGGTACATCAGCAACAAAATGCCTCATAAATATTCAGCAACTCTATACCTCTGTTCTCCAGCTCCCAATGATTACAATAATACAATTTTGTCTAGAGTGAAGGAGCAAATGGCAATTAAGCCCACAGGCCCCTGTGAATTAGCATGGATTATCCCCACTTTAAAATACAGAGATAGCAAAGCTCATGCAAATCATTTGTGCAAATGATCACTTGTTCACAAATGGGAACAGAATGAATGTGGCAAAACATGTTTGCAAGCCCTTCAAAGATGGAGGCTGGCCTCCATGGTTTCTGTGGTCCCTCCAGTAGGGATGGACATTCGGTTATCACTCAGTTACCTGCATGATGTGGGCTTTTGCATTTGCCTTTTTTTAATTGAGAGAATTGTAGATTCACATGTGGCTGGAGAGCCCTTGTACAATTTGCCCAGCTTCCCCCAAGACTAACATTTCACAAAGCTGTAGTATAATGACCAGAATATTGATGTTGATACAATTCACCAATCTTATTCAGATTTCCCTAGTTCTACTTGGACTCATTTGTGTGTGTGTGTGTGTGTGTGTGTGTATTAAGTTCTATATAATTCTATCGCTTGTGTCGATTTGTGCATCTACCACCAAAGTCAAGGTAGTGAACGCTTTCAATACCTCAGGGACCCCCCGCGTCGCCCTTCATAAACACACCCACCTCCGCCCTCTCCTTTCTCACCACCTCGCGCTGCTCCCCACATCGCTAACCCTTGACAACCACTAATCCGTCTGCCATTTCTAGGAGTGTGTCATTTCAAAAATGTTAATAAATGGAATCAGATGGTATGTAACCTTTTGGCATTGACTTTTTTTTTTTTTCCACTCAGTATCATTCCCTTGAGATGTGTCTAGGTTGTATGTATCCATAGTTTGTCCGTTTCCATTTCTGAGTAAGGTTCCATGGTATGGATGTACCACAGTTTGTTTAGACATTCACCTGATAAAGGACATTTGGACTGATTCTAAGTTTTGGCTATAGCCACTCCCTCCCCCTAAAAAAACACACCCTGTCATGAATCTCTGTGTACAGGTTTTTGTGTAAACGTAAATTTTCATTTCTTTGGGATAAATGCCCAGGAGTGCCATTGCTGAGCTGTATGGTAGTTGCCCATTTAGTTTTATATGAAACTGTCAGGCTGTTTTCCAGAGTGGCTGTACCTTCTTGTATTTCCACCAGCAATGCATGAGTGATCCAGTTTCTCTCCATCCTTGCCAGCATTTGGTGTTGCCACTATTTTTTATTTTAGCCATTCCGGTAAGTGTGTAGTGCAGTTTTCTTTTTTTTTTTTAAAGATTTCATTTATTTGACAGAGAGACATAGTGAGAGAGGGAACACAAGCAGGGGGGAGTGGGAGAGGGAGAAGCAGGCTTCCCGCCGAGCAGGGAGCCCGATGTGGGGCTCGATCCCAGGACCCTGGGATCATGACCTGAGCTGAAGGCAGACGCTTAATGACTGAGCCACCCAGGTGCCCCTGTAGTGCAGTTTCATTATGGTTTTCTTTCTTTTTTTAAAAATTATTTTATTTTTTAAATTTTTTCCTTAAATTTTTCATTGTTATGTTAATCACCATACATTACATCATTAGTTTTGGATGTAGTGTTCCATGATTCATTGTTTGTGCATAACACCCAGTGCTCCACGCAGAACGTGCCCTCTTTAATACCCATCACCAGGCTAACCCATCCCCCACACCCCTCCCCTCTAGAAACTTCAGTTTGTTTTTCAGAGTCCATCATCTCTCATGGTTCATCTCCCCCTCCGACTTACTCCCCTTCATTCTTCCCCTCCTGCTATCTTCTTCTTCTTTTTTTTTTCTTATCATATATTGCATTATTTGTTTCAGAGGTACAGATCTGTGATTCAACAGTCTTGCACAATTCACAGTGCTCACCATAGCACATACCCTCCCCAATGTCTATCACCCAGCCACCCCATCCCTCCCACCCCCTCACCACTCCAGCAACCCTCAGTTTGTTTCCTGAGATTAAGAATTCCTCATATCAGTGAGGTCATATGATACATGTCTTTCTTTGATTGACTTATTTCACTCAGCATAACACCCTCTGGTTCCATCCACATCGTTGCAAATAGCAAGCTCTCATTCTTTGTGATGGCTGCATAATATTCCATTGTGTATATATACCACATCTTCTTTATCCATTCATCTGTCGATGGACATCTGGGCTCTTTCCACAGTTTGGCTATTGTGGACATTGCTGCTATAAACATCGGGGTGCACGTACCCCTTCGGATCCCTACATTTGTATCTTTGTTTTATTTTATTATGTTATGTTAGTCACCATACAATACATCATTAGTTTTTGATGTCATTATGGTTTTCATTTGCATTTCCCTGATGCCTAATGACATTGAACATCCTTTTCTATGATTATTTGCCATTTGTACATCCTCCTCAGTAAACTATTCATGTCTTTTGCCTATTTTTTAAGAAGATTTTATTTATTTATTTGACAGAGAGAGAGACAGCGAGAGAGGGAACACAAGCAGGGGGAGAGGGAGAGGGAGAAGCAGGCTTCCCCGTGGAGCAGGGAGCCCGATGCAGGACTCGATCCCAGGACCCTGGGACCATGACCTGAGCCAAAGACAGACACTTAATGACTGAGCCACCCAGGCACTCCTTTACTGTTGAGTCTTGAGAGGTTTATATATATTCTAGTCCTTAGTTGGATATATGTTTTGCAAATATTTTCTCCTAGCCTGTAGATTGCTTTTAAAAATTCTTCTCACATTGGCTTTCATGGAGCAAAACCTTTGAGTTTTGGTGAAGTCCAATTTATCAGTTTTTCTTTTGGTGTCAAGTCGAAGAACTCTTTGCTTAGTGCTAATTTTGTACCCTCCAACCTTGCTGAATTCACTTCTTTTTTTTTTATTTTAAAAGGTTTTATTTATTTATTTGTCAGAGTGAGCACAAGCAGGAGGAGCGGCAGGCAGAGGGAGAAGCAGGTTCCCTGCTGAGCAAGGAGCCCAATGTGGGACTCGATCCCAGGACCCTGGGATCATGACCCGAGCCGAAGGCAGAGCTTAACTGACTGAGCCACCCAGGCTTCCCACTGAACTCACTTCTAAGTTTCAGGAAGTTGGGTTTTTTTGTTTTTTGTTTTTTTTTTAGATTACTTGGAATTTTCTACATGGACAATCATGTAATCTGCAATGCTTAAAAAAGTTTTTTTTATTAAGTAAACTCTACCCCCAATATGGGGCCCAAACTCACAATCCTGAGATCAAGAGTTGCATGCTGTACTGACTGAGCCAGCCCAGCACCACTGCAAGGTCTTTTATCTCTTTTTCTTTCCTTACTGGAATGCCTCTGGCTTCCAGTACTATGTTGACTAAAAGTGGTGAGAGTGGACATTCTTGCCTTGCTTCCAGTCTTGGAGGAAAGACATTCAGTCTTTCACCATTATGGTTGATTTTATGTTTTTTTATTTTTTAAAATATTTTATTTATTTATTTGACAGAGAGAGATACGGCGAGAGAGGGAACACAAGCAGGGGGAGTGGGAGAGGGAGAAGCAGGCTTTCCGTGGAGCAGGGAGCCCGATGCGGGGCTCGATCCCAGGACCCTGGGATCATGACCTGAGCCGAAGGCAGACGCTTAACCGACTGAGCCACCCAGGTGCCATATTTTATGTTTTTTTTTAAAGATTTATTTATTTATTTGAGAGAGAGAGAGAGAGAGAGCATGTGCAGGAGTGGGGGGGGCAGAGGGAGAGGGAGAGAGAGAATCTCAAGCAGACTCCCCGCTGAGTGCAGAGGCTGAGGCAGGGCTAGATCTCAAGACCCAGAGTTTGCGACCTGAGCTGAAATCAAGAGTTGGATGCTTAACTGACTGAGCCACCCAGGCACCCCTGGTTGATTTTAAATGTAGGTTTCTTGGTGATGTTCTTTATCAAATTGACATAAATACCCTCTATTCCTAACTTGCCAAGGGATTTTACCATGAATGTACATGGGATTTTGTCAAATGCTTTTTCTGTACCAGTTGAACCTGTTTCCTAACCCATCGTAATTAATTGCCAGACTTGGGGTTTGAAAGAATCTTTAATTCCTATAAATCTTGGTTAAAAAGTTACTGATACTTGATTTGATCAACTTTATTTGGGATATGAATGATTCTTCAAGGCAGATATTGTTTCAGGGCATGGCTGTAATTTGGGATCCCCATTGGGTTTCTATGCCTAGGCTTGCAAGGGCAACTTCACATTTTGGTTTAGCACCGTGATACTCTCCTCTAGGGTTTGTCTCATTATTTTGGGTGATTGCTTATTCTTGAACTTTTCAGCACTTGCAGAACTTGGCTTTTATTATCTATGTTTGTCTTTCCTTGTTTTTTTTTTTTTTTTTGTTTTTTTGTTTTTAGGTAGAGTCTCTTCTTTCTCCTAGGTTTGTGGTGGTTCTGTGTAAATTGAGGGCATGCACTTATGGGTACTAGATGATTAAAACACTGGCACACGCTGTCTTACTTCTCTACATGTTTCATCTGTGGAAATCTCATCCTGTCAACACTGTACCTCTCTGGGCCTAGTCTCTAAATGAAGGGATTGAATACAATCTCCAAGACTTAGTTCTATGTTTCTGTGATTTTAATTAAGGAAGACGAATCTTTGTTAATAAAGACGTTAGAGGAAAAACTTGGTACAGTAATCCCTCTGGAAAAAAACTCTCATCTGGTTCGATGGGAGATCTGCTGAAATAGAGAAATCCAGGATTCGGGTTTAAGGGAGGCAATGTAAGTTGCATTATTTTCTAAGAGATACCTGGTACTTAAAATGCTACCTGCTTGGCAATTTTGTTCAACTCATTTGTTTTTCCTTTTCTAAGTTTTTTTTAAAGATTTTTTTATTCTTTAAAAAGATTTTATTTATTTATTTATTTTACAGAGAGAGACTGAGGGGCTGAGGGGGAGGGAGAGGGCGAGGGAGAGAATCTCAAGCAGACTCCTTGCTGCGTGCGGAGCCCAATGAGAGACTGAATCTCACGACCCTGAGATCATGACCTGAACTGAAACCAAGAGTCGGATGCTAAACCAACTGTGCCCCCTAAACCAGGTGCCCCCTAAGATTTTATTCTTAAGCAATTTCTACACCCAATGTGGGGCTCACACTCACAACCCCAAGATGAAGAGTCCCACACTCCACCGACTGAGCCAGCTAGGCCCCCCTCCTTTCCTAAGTTTTGTGCTTCTTTTTGAGATGCTTATTGGAAGTGTTCATAACAGTTAACATCTACAGCTCAGCCATCTTTAGATACAAATATCGTACCTAACTCCCATCCTCTGTGTTCTGACTTTCTCGTCACTCATTAGGACTCCTGTAACAGTGCTCTTTGAATATTGTATCAAAGAGGATAACTTGGACTTTTGTGGTATTCAGTATTTTATTGTTTTCCTAAAAAGTGAGTGCAGCTCCATCATGAATCATTTGTAAAAGAATGGGAATTAGTGTATTCTTGGAGAGTGATTCAGGCTCTGGGATGCCATGCTCCTCAAGTGTGGTATAAGTGACCCTTTAACAGGTTTGCTAAGCCAGTTGGCTGTGGTAAAGCCTTTTACAAAAATGGAAACCCAAATCCTGACAATTCTCCCTCTACTTGTACTTTATGGACACATTCGAAGGCAGAAAGGTTGAAATAAATGTGCTGCAGAAACATAGCAGTTTCTTGGTAAGGCCTAACAGAATGTGGATCTCTGATCATTGAAATGATGTTGTAAAATTAAGTGGGAGAGTACTTCTTCTATTAACTCTGACTTTTCCCCTTGCACACGTGTGTTGTGACTTTATGCATGCGTGACTTTTGTCAACTCTGTCTGTACAGTCAGTTGCAGGCTTCTGAGTGTCATTCATCCTACTTGCTAATGACCACAAAATCCTAAAGAACATCCTACACACATCTCAGAATTTCTATCTATGCAAATTAAAAGTAATTTTAATGCTCAAGACAGTGAAACAAGTTAGTAGATTGTCTACCACCATAATTATTTCTACATCATAAGTAATATGCTTCCCAGGTGGATAAATTCAAAATGCTAATTTCCCAATGGTAAATATGCATGATTTCATTCTGGGTGATCTGAACCGGAGAAAAATTATGACTCAGTCTCGAATTTTACTATGCACCATTTTCGCTTGGATGTTCCATCACCCCGAGTTCCACTTATCCAAGTCAGAAGTGCATATTTTTCTTCTGAGAGAGGCCGCCTTCCCAATTTTCCTATTTCCTATTCTCCAAGTCACCCAAAAGCAAAATTTGAGTCCCCTGAGATTTCTCTGTCTTCTTTAACTCATAAGCTTCTTTGTTACCATAACCTGTCAATTCTTCCTTTAGGAATCCCCCACACTACTCTTATTTCATTCCAAGCCCTCACCATCCACTTATTCAGTCAACCTGCAAATATTTACTGGACATCTACCCTGTGCCAGGCCCTGCGCATATGGTGTAGTGAGGAAGATAGACAGTGATAAGCACACACCGATATAAACCTGCAGTGGTGACAACTACTCTGAAGAAGAGGTATGGGGTGTCCTAAGAGCCTAGAATAGATTGGTGTGACCTAGTCATGGAGGCTAAAGAAGGTAGCGGGCTTCCTTGAGGAAGCGATGCATGAGCTGAGCTCTGAAGGATGAGGAGAAGAGGGATGGGAAGAACATTCCAAGTACAGGTAACAGGGTAGGTAGCAGTCTTGCGGTGGAAAAGAGAATGCCAAGTATTGGAGGATTTAAATGAGGCTGGTGGGCTGAAGCCCAAGAAACAAGGGAGAAACCTCACACGGAGTGAGGCCAGACAGGTGGGTAGGGACCAAACTGTGCATAGCTTTGTAAGCTCTATTAAGAGGGACATTTTTTTAATCCTAGGAATAATGGAAGACCACTAAAGGGAGCTAAGTTTGTGTGTATTTGTGTGTGTGTGTGTGTGTGTGTGTGTGTGTGTGTGTGTGTGTGAGAGAGAGAGAGAGAGAGAGAGAGAGAGAGAGAGAGAGAGAGACATCAAATTTGCATTTCAAAAAGATCATCCTGATTGAACTATGGAACAGATTGGAGGGGGGCCAAGAGCAGAGGCGGAGAGTTCAGTTGGGAGGCTACTGCAGAGTCCGGGTGAAGAGACTGTTGGTGGTTTGGTGAGGGTTGTAAGTGATTGAGATGGATAGAAACAGATGCAATCAAGAGCTATTTAGGAGGTAAGAGTCATAGGGCAAAATTATGGGTTGGCTATGGCAGGTGAGAGAGAAAAGGAAGGAGACCGAGGGAAAGGGTTTTGGCTTGCATGATTGAATGTATGATGATGTCTTTCACTGAGAGAGTACTGAAAGAGGACCCAGTTTGGAGAGAAGACAGTGAGTTCAAATTGGGGCATATTGAGTTTGAGGGGTTAATGAAATATCCAAGCGATGTCAAGTGAGCAATGGTGGAGCTCAGAATAGAGATCTGGTCTAGAGATATAAACTGACTTTCATCTGTGTACAGGTGTAAACTCAAATATGAAGGTGTATGGAGGAACCACAGGGTAAGAAGAAAAGAGGTGCTGGGACCAAGCCTTGAGGAACTCTAATATTTAATGACTGGATTAAATAGGATGAGTCTGCAAAGGAGATAGAAAAGGAGTGGCTGGAGGACAC
>NW_027397126.1:444675-466752 GCF_003265705.2 Callorhinus ursinus
AGAGAGAGAGAGAGAGGCAGAGGGAGAAGCAGGCTCCCAAGGAGCAAGGAGCCTGATGCAGGACTCGATCCTAGGACCCCGGGATCATGACCTGAGCTGAAGGCAGACGCTTAACGACTGAGCCACCCAGGCGCCCAGGACATGACATATTTAAAGAGTATTTTAAGAAGGATGGAGTAGTCAACATTGTTAATGGCTGTTGAGAGGTCAAATAAGATGAAGACTGAAAAAGTATCCATAGTATGTGTCTTCATGGAGGCCATTGGTGGCCTTAGTGGGTGCTGTGCAGTGGAATGATGACAAAACCCAGACTAGGGTGGGCTAAAGAATGGGGCCGAGGAGGGTGGAGACAGTCAGTATAGATAAACTTTCTTTAAAGTGATGTGATGGGGAGGAGGGAGATAGGGCAGTACCTGCAGAGATGTGGGGCTTTCATTTATTTTTTTATTGTAAGAGACTAGAAGATGTTTTATTTTATTTTTTTTTTAAAGATTTTATTTACTTATTTGCGAGAGAGAGGATGAGAGACAGAGAGCACGAGAGGGAAGAGGGGCAGAGGGAGAAGCAGACTCCCTGCTCAGCAGGGAGCCCGATGTGGGACTCGATCCTGGGACTCCAGGATCATGACCTGAGCCGAAGGCAGTCGCTTAACCAACTGAGCCACCCAGGCGCCCTAGAAGATGTTTTAAATCGGGAAGGAAAGGCTCCTTGGGGAAAGGAGGGGTAACTGCTGATGAGGGCTAACTGCGATGGTAGCACAGCTGAGTTTCTGATCACTTCAATTATGTTTTCCTGTGAAGTAAGGGACACAGTTACTTAATAAACATGTGGGGGCAGAGTTTGATAATGAGGAAGGTTTTATTTTATGTATTTATTTATTTTTAAGATTTTATTTATTTGACGAGAGAGGGACAGAGAGAGAGAGAGTGCACAAGCAGGGGGAGGGGCAGAAGGAGAGGCAGAAGCAGGCTCCCCGCTGAGCAGGGAGCCCCATGCGGGGCTTGATCCCAGGACCCCGGGATCATGACCTGAGCCGAAGGCAGATGCTTAACGGCTGAGCCACCCAGGTGCCCCAGTGAGGAAGGTTTTAAATAGTTACTGCAGAGAGTGGTAGCAAAATTGACTAAAGAAAAGTAGTGGGATGGCTGGGCAGTGTGAAAGGCTTATTGGGGGTTGGTGATGATGAATTTATAGAAATACTAGTTCATCCCCTTGTGTGACCGTGTCCGGCAGAGCTTGACTGCTCAAGTGCAGGTATGGAGGTGACGGAGAGTTGGGTTGACCCAGAGTTGGTGGGAGTGAGGTGAGGAGGAGGACTCTACCAGCCTCCTAAAAAGTCTCCTGGCTTTCAGTGTCTTCCTGTTCCTATCCATCCTGTATACGAAATTCATTTTTTTTTTTTTTGAGAGAGAGAGAGAGAGAGAGAGAGAGCATGCGCGAGCATGCGAGTGGGGTTGGGAAGGGGCAGAGGAGAGGGAGAGAGAGAATCTTCAGCAAGCTTCATGCCCAGAACAGAGCCCAATGCAGGGTTCAGTCTTATGACCCTGAGATCATGAGCTGAGCCGAAATCAAGAGTTGGACACAACCAACTGAGCCACCCAGGCACCCCTGAAATGGATGTCCTTCTACTTGTTACATAATGAGGGCATTTTGAGAACCATATAGAGATTTTAGAAAGTAGAAAATCATCTTAAGAAAAACCAAGTAATCAAGTGGCTTGATTATATCTGATACTTATCACCTCTTAAAAACATGAGAAAAAATTATAGAGCTCTAACAGAATTGTCTCTGATTTCTAAAGCCAAATCCAAAGTAACACATGCTTTCTAATTTTTCAGTTGTTTCTGAAAATATAACAATTCAAGAAATGAGCACAACTCTTTCACAACAAATAGATTTGACAACTCCATCCCAAGTTACTGGACTAAAACCACAAGAGACGATATATTCTACAATGACGTTTAAAAGCATGCCTGTATTTGCAACTGATTATACAACCATATCATATTCCAATACAACATCTCCACCTCTGGAAACAATGACTGCACCAAAATTTTTAAAGACACCCGTAGCTGAGACAATCAGATTCATGGCAGACGTTTTGTCTACTTCAGCGGCCATCACTCTGCCTACCAAGAGTACCCCTATAGGCACTACTACCAACTCCATGAAAATAACTAAATCCGCATCTTCAGCGAGCACAAGGACAACAAAAATGGCTGAAGCCATTGCTACTGAGACCTTTCATCCAACTACAGCTACGGATTTTCTATACATGTCCGGACTTACCAAGAACTCAATCAATTATATCCAAGACTTCAGTGACTGGATCTCAGTCAACCGTTATGAAGACAACATCTTTATTCTCATCTGCTGAGTCGATACCCATATCTACAACATCTTGGCCCAAACACAAATCCACAGGTATTGATGCACTTGCAATCGTCACAGCTAGCCAGGAGTTTCTTGCCTCTACAGCTGCTGGAACAGTACCTTGGTCCATGGTGGAAGAGACTTCAGCTACAACTACTCATGTTGGGACTGCATCAACATTCCCACCTGAGTCTGTGCTCAACTCCACAGTTGCTCCAGTGGATTCTGTATTTCCTAGAAATCAGACAGCATCCACATTGGCAACAACTGGCATGGAAATAGCATCTCCAGTTTATTCAAAAACGCTCCCAACTGGGCCTACTGAGATGATGCCTGTGCTAACAGCTGAAACGGAATTGACATCTACAAATTTCCAAGACATCTCTTCACCCAGAATGGTGGATACAATATCTACCTTCATACCAAAAAGGGCCTCTTCTGTGGCCCTTTCTTTCAAGACATCCTCCCCGTTCACCAGAGCTCAGAGTGTACAGCCGGTTATTGATGCTGAGACTACACACACAGCCTTGACTCTTGGGGTCACACTTGCACCCATGGCAACTGACACTCTGCTTCCCCCCATAACACCCGGGCCAGTATATACCCAGAATACACCCACAGGTGGCGGAAACATGCTTCCTTTGAATGCCACTAGATCAGCTTCCACATTCAAGGCATCTGAGTCTGGTCACACATCGATAACTGATGATGGTGCCCATCTGTTCGCTACCAATGCAACCACGTGGACTCCCAGGCCAGACCAGACCTTGTGGACATCAGCGTTCCACGGGAGCGCTTCTAATGCAGGACATTCATCCACTACTAGCACTGCTACTATCCCACCAGAGGCCCCCTCCGGAAGCCAGGCTACCACTATCACTGATGCTAGCGTGACTGCTGGTGCCTCTACAGACGGATATGCAACAGCTCTATCCACACTCATGACTTCGTGGCTTGCTAATTTCGCCACAGTTTCCGGAACCACATCTGTAACCAAATTGCCTGAGTTTAAACTTACCACCTTGGGACTAAAAACTACTCCTCTGCCCACAGCAGCTGGAGGTGAGCTTCTTTCAACACCAAGGGAGACATTGGTTCCACCGGTAGATATCATATCTACCCTTGCTGACGTTGGACGCAATGTCTCTACCGAGGAGAGCGCTAACGGTCCTGTGACAAGGACAGAAACAGCTTCCCGTTACCTTGAGGGAAAATCAACTCTAGCAGTGACAACTGAGCTTTCCCCATTTGCAACAATGCTGGAAGCAACAGAAGAATCTGCACAAATGGTAACAGCCTCTGTCACCATTTCCCCTTTTCCTGACATAGAAAAGTTGACCACCCCATTGGATAATAAGACTGCAACCACTGAGGTGAGAGGAAGTTGGCTTTCTACAAAATCGATGAAAACCACACCTAAGAGCTCATACGACGGAACCACAGAAATCTTTAATTCCGCCCACACCCACACAGCACATTGGACTTCAGAGGCTCCACCTGAGGGAAATCCAACTCCATCTCCCACTTCTGGGAGCACACAGATATTCCCTGAACCCCGGGGTGCTTCCACCACAAGGGTATTGGGGACCAGTTTTGCCCCTCTCCCTACAGACATGACAGCTATGTCCTTGTCTGCTGGCATCTTGTCTCCACAGCCTACTGCTACCCATTCCTCAGCAGCCCCTGTGCCATCAGCTATGGTGACCACAGCATCGACGTCACCATTGGGTCAGACTGCTTCCACAACCAGCGATACCGTGCCTACCCACAGACACTCGATTCCCACCACTTCAGAATCCACAGTGTTCTCTGTCAGGATGACACCCACGGCAGTTCCCTCTCTGACAGAGACTCCAGTCCCCTCATGGAGGCCTCCCACTCCCGTGGCAACTAAGGCTGAGACCACCTTTCTCTTCACCTCAGCTGACACAGTAACCCCATTTACACCCACTCTTGTCTGCTCTAAATCTCTCCCCGGCAACATTCCTGTTGCGTCCTCCACCCATGTGATTTCAACTATGTTGACACCAGTAGCAACCCAGCCCATATCTCAAGGGGAGGAGACTTCTACCCATGCTCTCAGCCTTCCGTACACTCTCAGCAGCAGTGAGGATGTTGTTAGCTTGGCTCCTAGCTCCACAGAAACTTCTGTTGTTGATGAGACCATGCTCTCACACACCTCTGCCAATAAGCTTACAGTAGATGGTCACATTTCTCAGTCTTCAACAGGTCTTGGAAACACATTGGTCCCCACCCTATTAGTGACTGACATTTCTACCGTATCTTCTGACAAAGAGTGGATGACCATATCCCTGGGAAACGCCCCTAGAACTGTGGAGGTGACAGAAATGTCTCCATCAAAGAATCCTTTTATCTCAGACTCCCAGAGTACTTCATCCTTGGAAATGACAGATACAGGATTTGCTGAGACCACAATTTCCAGTCACCAAACACATTCACCTTCAGAGTTTCCACTTGCAACTCCACCTGACAGGATTTCAGCTTCATCTCCCACTTCTGGGACTATACAGACTACACCTACCTCTATCTCAAGTCACACAGTAGATGCTCACATTCCAGAAATGTCTACCAGTCTTGGGAAAACAGCCCTCTTCACAAGCCCTGACAATTACCACATTTTTGTCTCCTGAAAAAGAAAGCGTCAGTGCCCTTTCAGTATATACTCCTAGGACTGAGAATATGATAGAAAGTACCACCTCTGTGACTTACCCTTTCTCATACCGCCAGGATACCTCATCTGTAGACACCATAACTTCCGGGACAACAAGAATATCCAATCCTGTAAATGTCAACTCTTTCATACTTGCTTTCCCCTAAGACTCAAACTAAGGTGACTTCAGTTGCCTCTCCCATTTCTGAAAGTACACAGACCTCCCCTGAGTCCCTGTCTCTTTCCACAACCGGGCTACCTAGTGCCAATTTTACAGTCGTCTCTGCTGATGGGATCACTACAGCCCTGTCTGCTCCAAATGCACCTACGGCGCTTCTTGGGAAAACCTCTGTGGCGACATCGACTCCTATCTACCAGATGTCCTCACTGCCGGTCAGTGTCACTGCCTTCAGCTCCAAAAGAGTTTCTGACACTCCCACAATACCAATAACAAAATCTTCTAAAACAGCACACCCAGACTGTTTGAAAAGTCTTTCCATAGTTACTTCTGGGCCTATGTCTGAGATGCCCTCAACGTCAGTTAATGGCTCTGCTCTCTCACCTCCAGCTGTTTCTTTTGACACTTCCACAAGAGTTGGATCATTCTCTTCATTATTGTCTACCCCTAGGACTACTGTGACCCTACAGACATCTACACTGGATGTCGCACTTGGGCCTACTTCAAAGAGCGCACTGTTTTCCTCTGCTTCCTTTCCTTCAGGAATGACAGAGGTGTCCTCCAGGATCACACCTACATCCTTTTCCTCTCTGACACAGCCAACTTTCCCCTCTGTGAAAACCATTCCAACCACTGTTATGGCGGGAATAGCGACTCCATCCGTAGGCATCGCTGCCTCCGCTCCACTCGGTTCTAGGAACACTGAGGCTATTTCTTCCATTCCAAAGACCACATTTTCACCATTTTGGTCAACAACTCGGCAGTCGTCACAAAGAGATGAGACTACAACTCTGGGCATATTATCTGGGACTACTAATGGATCCTTTTCTCCTGGAAGCAGCAGTACAGTAACCTCTCTCACAAACACTTATTCCAGAACTGCTGCCCTTGAAAGTGTGCTTTCATCTACTCCGTCAGATAATCTCCATACTTCATTGAATATTCAGGTTTCCCCATCTTTGACGAGCTTTAAGAGCACTCCTGGACCCACAGAAAGGGTAAAAGCCACCACTTACCTTTCTTCAAATATAGAAAAGATGACTTCCTTGTCAGAAAATACTTCAGCAGCTGAACTAACAAAAGGTGCCACATCTGTGGTTACCCCTGTTTCGTACCCCCCACGGACTCCATCCATCGCAATGCCACACTCTTTGACATCATTTCTTTTTTCACCTCATAGTACTGAAGCCAAGTTCTCCACTCCAGAGACTTTTTTCCCTCTTACATCCCAAATGGTTGAATTTCCAGTTCTGGGAAGAAGAATCACATCTGGTAACACCCAGTCTCTGCTTATGACTTGCTGGAACACACCCACAGCTAAAGGTTCTCAATTTCCAATTTCCACCACTACTCATACACCTACACCCTGCAAGGTGGAAACAGAGACTCCATACCTTGTGCCTGGGTCTTTGTCGACATTCACAGCTTCTCTGACTGGTCTGGTATCTGGAGATGTTATGGCAAAGTCATCAATTTCCACGTCAGGAATTCTTCCTACGTTGGGGATATCTGACAGCCCTTCATCACCAATATCTTCAAGACCTACCACTATCACTTTGGCTGACATTAAGCACACATTTGAGAAGAGAGCTACATCTGTAACTGCTGGGACTACACTCGCATGGAATCCTTCTGGTGCCACTTCAGGATCTATACTTTCAGAGGCTACTAGTTCATCCATGCTGGCTTGGATTTTATCTACTCTCCCTTCGGGTTCTCCACTGGCAACTGTATCCAGTATTCCTCACACTGTAACTTCTTCTCCAGGAGAGATGTCAAAGTCCACATTTCTGATTTCTGACACCACACCAGCGCACTCATTCACTAACTTTGCAACACTACCCTTTGCTGCTGTAAGCACCGCACTCACCCAAACCACTCCTACACCTACAGTGGGCAGTATCACTACTGGCTTCCCAATTTCTCTCCCCGTATCTATAAAAATCACAGCTGACAGTGCATACATTTCTAAATCCCCCGAGGCATCTTCCGGAACCACTGTGACTGCCAACTCCGGGACCGTGTCTCAACCTCTACCCTTTGGCAGAATGAGTAGGTCACCTCCTGCAACTGACCACATCCTATCTATTAGTTCTGAGCTTCCGCCTAGCCCCGCAGGAACAGCTGCATGGAACAGAATCCCAGCTGCATCAGCATCCCCTACTTTAGTTCTTCCTAAGCCCACGCTGGACTCCTTTCTAAATATAACCACCACTACACTTACTGCTACCACAGCCTCATTTCCACTCACATCCACTGGAGTAACACATCCTTCTACAGCAGCTTTGTCTTCACTACTCTCTTCCTCTTCTGAGACAACCCGGCTGGACTCCACACCTTCTTTTCTGTCTATGGAAACAGCAACTTCCCTTACTGCCACTAAGTCCATAGGTATGTTCCACAATAGGTGCAGTGTATCACTAATGAAATGCATGCACAATGGGTCACGTGTTCTCTACGGCGGCCATTTCTCTGAGGGCAGAAAAGGATAAAGAAGGGTATAGAAGTTTCCTCTCTCAGACAACGGGTCCAGGGGATACCTTGTCCAAACACAGAATTCTGCTTAGTTTTACTTTATTGAAATATAATGCAAATGTATCTTTTCATTCAGCGTGACATTTCTAAATACCTTTCCCTCCCTTTTGTTCCTGATGCTCTGTCTCTGCCAGTGTGAACATGGATCAGGAGCTTCACCCTCTCCCAGTAGAGAATTATATGGCCTTAGGTCTGACATGATGACTGCATACCAGCAAACACCAGGAGATATTCTAGCCTCTGACATGATGACTGCATACCAGCGAACACCAGGAGATACTCTAGTCTGCCTTTTTGAATGCCTCTTAGACAGGCCTCAGCTTCTCCAGTCTCCACCTCCAGCCAGCTTGGAAAGCTTATCCATGGCTGGGGAGTATTTGCCTTCCATGTCAATCGAATATTGGAGGTCCCTTCCACTTTTAACATTCCAAAATTGAAATCTGATAGGACACACAAGAGAAAGAGGAAAAGAGAGAAAAACCTGAAGCAGAAAGAAAGGCACAGGAAGAAATAAATAGTTTCTCAGGGCAAATGATCTTGTGAGATAATGTTCAGCTTGACCATGAAATGGACTGGAAATGTGTTGGCTAATGAAAATTGAGGATTTGGGGGATTTGCAGAATGTCCATCAACTGTGTAGCCATCAGGAAACTGCCCAAATAATTAAAGCAAAAATGTGATGGTAATCTGTTTTGCTCTTGGATATGGAGCCCAAAGTGCTGGTTCTTGACCTTGGAGTTAAATTAAGCAAAATTTAAGAATGAGACTTCATTGGTCTCTTTAAAATGACAAGCAATTTTCACCAAATTTATGGAAGTTAAATTTCTTGAACTAAGTGAATGAAATTAATCTCATTTTTAATTACAGTTTCCTTCTACAATATTGAAATGAGCTTCTCTGTGTTTGATGAAGAGCCAAGGATCCTTAATACCAGTGTTGTAAATGAATTTGCAGAAAATTGGGTAAAATAATCTTTTAAATATTTATAGTACATATAAAATATGTGAAGATACATATATGATGGACTGAGTAGATTAAAACCAGGCTTTACTTTTTTTCTACCCATAACATATTTCACAGCTAATTGGTTTTGACTTTTTGCTGCAAATTTATCCACTCTGTAAGTAACACCGTAAGGATGTATGTGGTCTCTCATAGTGCCAATGCTGAAAGCTTTTATGGGATGTTATTATTTTAATTTGCTTAGAACTGTACATTTCCCTCCACTGACACAAATTCTGGGCCTTTGCCAAATTTTTTTTTTATTTGGAGAAAAGTAGGAGAGCAGTGATAACAAAGTCTATGCTATTGTATTTACATATGTTTGTTTTCTGCATTTTAATTTTTTTCTCTCCTACACAAGGAATGTTGTATTTATCCTTACATTTTTTCTGATAATAAGAGTAATACATACTCTCTGTAAAAAATTCAGACACTGAAATCTAAGACCCAGAAAGTAAATGTCTTCTCTAATACTGCTCCTTGTATTGATTCCTCTTAACAGTCTGAGGTATATTCGTTCAGATTTTTTTCCTATACCTGTGATAACACTGATGCAAGTATGTTCTCTGACAAAAATAACTGGCATCATACAATTATGCTGTTCTGCAACTTGCTTTTTCTCACTTAACTGTATATCTTTGAGCATATTCATGCTGCAAATATTGACCTACCTTATATACTTGAACAGATACCAAGGATTTCACTCAATGGTTGTAATGTACCTTTTTTTTTTTTAATCCAGACATCCATTGGTGGACATTTAAGGTTGCTTTTACTTATTTTTTCTCTATTTGGAAACAATGCAGACAATAACGTCCTTGCAATAAATTTTGGGGACACTTGAGTTTTTCTATAGGATAAATACCCAGAACTGGAATTGTTGGATCAAAGGACATGAACATTTCACATTTTAGTAACTAGAGTTTAGTGGCCTCCCAGACAGGTGAGACCAATTTGCACCCCACCAACAGTAAACGATCATGTCTGTTTCCTCTCTTTTTCCATCAGCATTTCTTTGCAAGTATGTATAACATGATTGTAAGTGTTTGAAAGTGGGTGGGTGTATTTGTCCACTAGGTCTGCCATAACAAAATAGGATGCACTGGGGGTCTTAAACAACAGACATTTCTTTTCTCACCGTCTGGAGGCTGGAAGTCCAAGATCAAGGTGTTGGCAGGATTGGTTTCTCCTGAGGCCTCTCTCCTTGGCTTGCAGATGGACTGTCTTCTCTCTTTGTCCTCACATAGTGCGCATGCACATGCACACACCCCAGAGAGAGAGAGAGAGAGAGAGAGAGAGAGAGAGAGAGATCTGGGGTCTCTTTCTCTTCTTATAGGAACACCAGTCCTAGCAGATTAGGGCTCCACCCTTATGACCATATTTAGCCTCAACTGCCTCCTTTAAAGGCCCTACTTCCAAATATAGTCACATTAAAGGGTTTGGGCTTCAGTGTATGAATTTCGGAGGGGACACAGTTCAGCCCCAAAATAGAAAAACTGAATGGAGCAGATGGAAATGTTGAACCAACCAAAATAATAAATACAGCGTTGTCTCAGGTACCTTTCCTGGGTTAAGATAGAGGAGTGAGAATACTAAACCTGACAAGTTTTATTTTTACAGTTGAATTCTATATTTCAGATCAGTGAATTTGTTCTTGCTAATCTGGCTATTCAAATCAAAACCAGGTATGTGAGTGTCATCTATTGTGGGTCAAAGGCAGTTTGAGGGATTCTGAGTATGTTCCTATCCAGAGGGGATTTCTTTCTTTCTTTCTTTCTTTTTTTCTTTCTTTCTTTCTTTCTTTCTTTCTTTCTTTCTTTCTTTCTTTCTTTCTTTCTTTCTTTCTTCTGTCTGAGATTTAGGGACTGCATTTTGAGTTGCATCTTCCCTTCTGAGCGTAGGTTCTCTTTGGAATAACAAAAGTTCTATCATCACTGTAGGGTGTAAAGCCAATGGGAGAACAAAACAGAAGGAAATAAATCGGGGAAATGGTGGAATTGGATCCAGTTACCCTTAATGCCCCTCTTAGTTTTAAATGATTCTGTGACTTTGGGGGGAAAAAAAAAATCACGCCTTAAAGAGATGAAAGGCTAGGGATGGCCAATGGTGAAGATTTAGAAGACCCTTTATTTTCTGATAATGCACTTTCAGGAGTTAGAAATTCCAAAGGGAACTTGAAATGTTTAAAGTGAGGAATGTTAACCAGTCTAAGACTTGCCTGGGGCACAAATTTGGAGAGGTGATTTGCATTGCTGCGGGCAGGCATTGAGTAGTCTCAAGGAGCCAAAGACAAAGAGAAGACCCGCCTTTCCCCACCCTCTCCAAGAACTCTGGTTCATTCCTCTAAAATACACCATGTACATCTTTTCAGGCCAATATGTACGATTTAGCTTGTTCATTTTCATGACTGCATAGGATTCTTTTGCATGGGTGTGCCAAGGTGTATTCATCCAATTACCTAGTGATGGACATTTCAGTTATTTTCACTCTTGTACATATGTTTCTATGCACCCTTGCTGTAGTATTATGGGATAGATGCCTGGAAGTGGGGTTGCTCAGTCAAAGACTTACCACCATTTTGGTACATAGATAATGATCAGGCTTTTGAAGTGTCTCCTTAGAGCCCTAGTATTTGAATTCCAAGCTGGGGGACTCTACTGTTCTGCCTCACAGTTGTCTTTCTCCTGAGCTTTTGTCCTAATGTATTGGGCACCGTATTTCATATATATATATATATATATAAATTTGTTTATGCTTTTGATATAGAGACACTTCTGAGGGGGAAATAACCATGGACCAAACTGTAGTAAGTAATTTTTCTTTTTTTAAAAGATTTTATTTATTTATTTGAGAGAGAGAATGAGAGGTAGAGAGCACGAGAGGGGAGAGGGGCAGAGGGAGCAGCAGACTCCCCGCTGAGCAGGGAGCCCGATGCGGGACTCGATCCCGGGACTCCAGGATCATGACCTGAGCCGAAGGCAGTCGCTTAACCAACTGAGCCACCCAGGCGCCCTGTAGTAAGTAATTTTTCAAAATGAATCTGCTTGTGACTCCTCCAATACCTGAGTAGATGTAAGTAAAATAGTGCTTCTACCCAAGTGTACACCAGGCAAAGCTCAACTGTGGTCATTGAGGGTCAAATTACATTTTTTTTTTTGGCATCTGCACAAGAACCCAGTAAGAAAACCATCCTCTGCTTTTCTCAAGTCCCTGTGGGGCAGTTTTTTGGAAGCACATATTGTGGGCTATGGGAGTGTGGAATGACTTGGGGGTTGTAAATGGCAAATGGAATTTCTTGGTTGTAGACATCTTAGAAAGAAGCCTGGTTCTTCCAGGAATGACACAATTTTTGCAAGACTGGCAGTCACATAATAAATCCACCCTTTATCTGTATAGATTTGAAATCAGGGTGTGACAAAATGATCTCCCATCATCCTCGCCCCAATACGCCGTCCTTATTCCAGTGCCTCCAAGCATTACCATGTTAGACTCTGAAAGGATCAGGAAGCACAGACCCTGTAAGGTATTTAAACGTGAGAGAACTATTTTGATTATACAAAGTACAATCAAGCCTACAGTGCCTTCCAAATTATCTGCCATCATTTAAAATGCTTTCTGTAAAGAGCTGAGTCTGAATTTCTTAATTTAATACATTAGAGATAACATGACACAAGTAAAATTCCTCTCAAATAATAGGTGTAAAAAGCCTTTTGGTGACAATGTGGTCCCCAGGATCAGGCTGCCTGCATTAGAATCCCTGTTCTTCCACTTCCTGACTGTGCCTCAGTTTCCTCATCTGTAGAATAGGGATGCCAACATTACCCTTCCTCATAGGGCCGTTGGAAAGATGGAATGGGATGTATTAGTAAATGCTCAATAGTGTTTACTATTGTCATCACCCCGTTAGGGTCCAGATCCAGAAGGCTCAGATTCTGCTCCCACTTCTGTGACTCGTCAGCTGTGTGATACTGGGAAGATCATTTAACTTCTCTGAGACTTAGCTTCTTTGTCTAGGAAATGGGGTGATAAGCCCTGCATTGCCCACACTACAGGGGTGAAGTGAGGACTAGATGCGTTGACTTTTTTGAGGGTGATTTGCAAATGGCAACAAGTTACATAAATGTAAAGCATAATTATGATTGCTGTTGTTGACAATAAGCCCTGTGCTCAAATGTGACGTTTGTTTAAAGATTTCAGTGATGATGTACTTTTGTTTTGCATTATTTTGGAACAGAGAGAAGGGCAAGGAATGGCTACAATTTCCCATGTACCGTCCAGGTAGGAGCTGAGTTTATTCATAGCTGGTACATTTAGTTCTGATTTTCCTTCCATTTAATTCTGTATTTGCAGCCTGTCGGTCAGAGTTGTCAGAAGGAGATCAAAGTACCCGGTGGTTATTTTACAGATGCTGTAATTGGGCTCTTGCCTTCATGAAATAAGTTGTTTCGGTTGGTCATGGTGCAGCCTAGCAGCCTGCCTCCTGCCTCTTTGTAGTGAAGAGAAAATGGGGTCCAAAGTGGTCATAATTTGGGGATGGGGGAATAAAGTGTTTGTTGTCATCAAAAAAGTCCAGGAAATACTGAGCAGGGAAGTGGAAAAGCAACATGGAAAGCTGCCTTGGTCCTGTTCAGACGCATGGTCCAGCCCCTTCTGGAACACTGTTGATGCAACTCAGAGAGGCTCATGGGGAGGTCACTGACATGTTCAGGGTGCTAAGAGTAAAGAGTCTGTTGCAGCAAAGGGAGCGGTTTAAAAAAAGAGGAGTCCTCTTTAGATTGGCAAAATGAGAGCTGGGAAGAGATGGGCTCCATGTGGAAGGGCAGGGCAAGCAGGGACTCCACCGACTGTGGATCCGTGGAGGGGGAGGCATGGCTTAGATTGGACAAAGAGAAAGTTTGAGTTAACACAGGCACATCTAACTGGGATACCAGTCAACAGCTTTAGGAAACGTGGGAAATGTGTGCTTCAAAAAGACGTATTGGCAAATAGAAATGGGGAAAAAGTCTAGGTAAGCTTGTGACTCTTTTTTTTTTTTTAATGATTTTATTTATTTGAGAGAGAAAGAGAGCATGAGCAGGGGAAGAGGGGCAGAGGGAGAGGGAGAAGCAGACTCCCCGCTCACGGGGAGCTGGCCACGGGGCTCGATCCCAGGATCATGAGCTGAGCCAGTCAGCCGCTTAACCAAATGAACCACCCAGGTTGCCGCTAAGCTTAAAGATGCTCTGTAGTGGAATAGCAGAGAAAAGTGGAACGTCTGAGGACCTTGCTCCAGTGGTTGAGGTCAAGCACAGCCCTGTTCTTTGGCAATGTGTCTTTTAGTGGACAGAATACTCTAGGGATGTACTAGGTATTTGTGACCTTGGCTAAGTCTCAGCTCCCTCATCTGTGGAATGGGGACCATAATAGCTCTACTCAGGAGGCTACAAATGTTAGCTACTCTCACTACCATTATCTCCATTATTATTCTATTATAGAAATAGGCCTTCTGCTGAACACATCTTTAGAAACTAATTAAGCATGTGCCATTTGCCTTCTTGCAGTAATGATGGATAAATTGGAGACCAGAGGATAAAAGGTTTTCTCCGAAGTAATAAATCCTGAGTACTCCGTCTTCTCTATTAATTAGTACAACTCCTAGAGAATGCATGGCTAGTTCATTTTATTTTATTTTATTTTATTTTTTAAAGATTTATTTATTTATTTGAGGGGGAGGGGCAGAGGGATTGAGCAGACTCCTCACTGAGTACGGAGAGAGTCAGGGATTGATCCTGCAACCCTGAGATCGTGACCAGAGCCAAAACCAAGAGTTGGATGCTTAACTGCTTAACCGACTGAGCCACCCAGGCGCCCCTAGTTGATTTTAATATAATGCAACTGTTGCTGACTGTTCTTTTGAAAATGGGTTTTGAGTTGTTTGTTTTGCACATGAGAACATTTATTAGAAGATTCCAATATGCTGTCTCCCATCATGTCTTAGGATTTGCCCGTTGATAGATGTAAAATATTTGTTATCTATGGACTCCCAATTAAGTCATCTGTGTAGAATTTCAGCACCACGGGCAGGTTGCGCTCTGTTGACATAACTGCAACAGCATTCTTTTTTGCTCTGCTTTTTAGCTATGTTTGTCAGACCATCCTAAAGGCCAGCTCTTCCTTAGCAGCCACCGAATTGGTTAGCAGGATCAAAAGTAAAATACGTGGCAACCTCACCCATGGAAACTTCACCAAAGGTCAACTGACGTTATTAGTAAAATCTGAACACGTTGCGGTGAAAAAAACTAGGTAATTGGGGGGAGGGGTATTCCATACACATTCATTCCCCTTATTAGAGAGCTCATAATGCATGCACAGTCACACATCCTGAGTTCTGGGGGGAGAGGAGTCGTCTTCACGTTCCTTTCCACATCCTCAGCGCTCACTTGCCCTGACAACCTTCCTACCAGTAAGAGCTTATGAAAAACACAGAGGGGTTACCAGAGACCATGGGCCAGCTCTGGATATCAGCAGGGGCGAGTCCGTCAGCAGAGTGGGAGGATTGTCTCTCTTGCATAAATACCCAGAGGCCTGGGGAGCTTCCTTATTCCACACAATAACTGCCCGATAGATGCTTGCTAATTTATTGATTGATATAGCCAGGCTATTCATCTGGGAAAGTGATCTGAGAACAGTCCAGAATTTCTCTCAAGGGCATCTCTTTCCTTTAATGGTAAAGAGAAAGGCTCTTGGACCACCACTCCATGTCCTTGCCATGGCTGCCAGTGGACTGCGGTGAAAACATCAGGCTAAGCCAGATAACACACGGAGGCATTAGAACACACAGTCCTTGGCAACGAACTGATCAGGTAGCAGAGGGCAGGCTGTGATTGCAAGCGACAGTGAAATGGGAGGCAGAGAAACGTAGAAGCCACAGGCAGAGCCCACCGTGCAAATGGCGCTGATGGCTATCCTCAGAGGAAGCTGGGATTCTCCCCGCCCTCTGCTTCTCCCGGCTACTCTGCCCACATGTGAAGGAAAGATATCTGGAATCAGGGTCACAAACCCAGTGGGTGGTCAGTAGAAACCGGGAACTTATCACACACACTCAGCCCAGGTCACTTCTCCCTTAATGTGACCACACTTGGCGGCAAAACTTTGCCCTTGGCACCACCAGCAGAGCAGAGCTCCCGTGTCTCATCCTGGCAATGGCAGATACATTGAGTTTACTAAAATCAAATCCACCCCAGAGTCCGTTAGGAAGGGAGGAACCATCCAGAAGGAGAAGTCAGCCTTTGGTTTCCTGTCACTGACAGTGGGGGTACCTCAGAAGGAGGGCACTTGGCAGGGGAGGACTTCTGATTTTTTTGTGTATGGCTTGAACTTTTTTCATTGCAAATGTAACATTTTTTTTAAAACCAAGACAAAAAAAAAAACTGTTCTGTCAACTTGTGCTTTTAATGAAAAGGATTAAATGTGAGTTTTTCCCGGGAGGCTTACTTAAAAAAAAAAAAAAAAAGACAGCATTTCATGTATTTTCAGTGAAGCCTGATTTAAAATGGCCTGGTAGAAAAAGTTTTTATTTGCTGGTGTTTACGTGTAGGGTAATAATGATGGGTCATAATGGATGTTCATGACACTTGTAAGTGCCTTTTACCCCTTCAAATGCATACGTTTTCTCCATAGAGCCAGGAAGGTGCAAAGCCCAGGGAACAGTCTCTAAATACAAAGGGACCTATAAGGGGCTCTTAACCAACCCTACTGAGACAGCCCAAACTAGGTGCATAAAAAACAGGCATGGAAATGCTACTAGGATCTGGTGCGTATTGGCCAAGTTCTAATTGTCAGTTCAGAGACTCAAAGATCCTCTTAATTGGGGCCATGTTTCCGTCATTTGACTGAGCAGCCCTCCCACCCCCACCCCCTCTACCTTTCTTTCACCCTTTGGATCTACGTAAGCCATGCACAGGCAACATAAGAGCATTCTAGAAAAATGTTCAAGAAGACAAAGGAGAAAAAGTCACCCATAATTCCACCACCGCTGCTTTTAGGTTGGAGTGTTTTTCATCTCCCTGTTCCCTGTGTGCCTTTAAGTTTTATGTAGTTTTATGTCGTGGTAATCACTGTCCTCATCTCAATAATGTGATTTACCTTTTCACTCAATAGTTGATCAAACATTTTCCATGTTTTATGTTCTTCTTCTTAATGACCATTTCGAAAAATTGCCTCAGAAGCTACCTCGTTGATGGGCCATAATAATTTACTAAATCACCCTTCTATTGTTGCCTTATCATTTTCCTTCTTTAAATCATCAGTCCCTCTTCTCTGACTCTCTGCTGTTAATGGTTTATGCCATTAACTTAAGTAGGCAGACCAGAAGGGCAGCAGGTTTTGACAGAGGCTTAAAAGCTCTCTGTTGGAAGGCAACATCTTGGACTGGGTCCTACTCTCTTCGTACATCTAATCAGTCAGCAAATCATGCTGGTTTTGTGACCACAATCAAAGCTCGTATGTACCCTTTCCTTTCCATCCTCACCGCCACAGCCCCGGTGCAGACCCTTACTATCATCCCTTGTCTACTATTAGAGCAGTCCCCTCGCCTTCCCCCACTCTGGTTCCACGTTGCCTCAGGTATTAAGTCTAAACTCCTAAACACGGTGCTCAAGACCCACAGGCTCCCTTTTTACCATGTGTGCCGGCCAAAAAGAGCCATTTGCTGTTGTGGGCTCCAATGGGTGCCTATGTCTCCCTATGTCTCCCTATGTCTCCCTATGTCTTGTTCTCCACCTGTGCTATTTGCTCTGCTTCGGGGTGGGGGGGCTTTCTACATCTCTGTCCTTTAAGCATCCGGCTCAGCTCAAAAGTTGCAAATAAGTTCTTGCTTGGTGGTTTGATAGATTCAGTTTTGTTGGTACAGTTTTTCATCTCATGTCTTGCCTCACAGATGTAGTTACATGTACAGACTCGAACCACCAAGTTACAACAGGCTCCTCCAGGGACCGGACCCCGCCTACTTGTCTGCACCATCTGTCAGCAGTCCTGGGTGCTCGATCAATGTGCGAGCTCGTTTGAAATGAACTGGATTGAATTGGATGAGGCATACGGGAGGGTGGATGATGAAGGCTGATGAGCTACAGAGGGTGCTATGCTCATTGCCTTCATCACCAAATGATGTGCGGAACTAGGGACCGCATTCTTACCAGGGGGTAAGAAGGGAAAGTGAGGGTAAGCAGCCATGTCCAGAGGGGCAACATCTCCGCCTCGACTCTTGCTCCGCTGAGGATCGCCACGCTTCATCTCAGACTCTCTTGCCTTTTTACACCTCCTGCATGGGGACCCTACATTCCCTTGTTCCCCAAGAGCAAAGTGTTCTTCCACGGGGCTCCCGCCTTTTGCTATCTCAGCCCAGAGGCTGGGAGTGGGCCGAGGGGAGGCATGCCAGAGCTATACCGTGTTCCTTCTTTGTTTGCTTTAAGACTTTTTCTGGACTCATCCTCCAATAAGAAAGCTTTTTGTCCCTCCCTCCTCTCTTTTTCAGCTCAATCAGTATCCACCCTGGCAAATCTCAGTGGGAAAAACCAAAGTTGAAACAATGCAAAGTGCTTCAAGGATTTCCTGATAAGATTATGGATCTTGCTAACATTACTATCAGTGATGGTAAGACTGTTCTGTACTCATTAATGACATAATGGAACCTCGGTTAGTTTGTCTGCTTGACCTGAGATGAGAGGGTACAGGCAAGCTTCACGTAGGAAACTCTACCTTACAGTGATCCAATTTCAGAAACTAAGGAGTTAATGTTGGTAGAGGTGGGAGTGGGGCATGCTAAGTTGGGACCGTCAGTGTTTTTTTGCTTTCTAGTGTTTTTTATTTTATAATTTTTGGCTAATTATTATTTTTCATTTCATTTTATTTTTTAAAGATTTTATTGATATATTTGAGAGAGAGAGAGAGAGCGAACGAGCAGGGGGAATGGCAGAGGGAGAGGGAGAAGCAGGCTCCCCACTGAGCAGGGAGCCTGACTTGGGGCTTGATCCCAGGACCCTGGGATTATGACCTAAGCTGAAGGCAGAGGCTTAACCCACTGGACCACCCAGGTGTCCCATTATTTTTCATTTTAAAACAGTTTTAATAGGGGGGGGGTGCCTGGGTTAGTTAGTTAAAAAGTCTGACTTCCTGGTTTCGCCTCAGGTCATGATCTCAGGGTCATGAGATCAAGCCCAAGTCTGGCTCCGCACTCAGTGGAGAGTCTGCTTCAGATTCTCTCTCTACCTCTCCCTCTGCCCCTCCACCTGCTCGCTCCCACACTCTCTCTCTCTTTCAAATAATAAATAAATAAATATTTACAAAAACAGTTTTGGGGTGCCTGGGTGTTGCAGGCAGTTGAGCATCTGACTCTTGGTTTCGGCTCAGGTCATGATCTCAGGGTTGTGGGATCGAGCCCTGTGTCGGGCTCTGCGTTCAGCTCAGAGTGTGCTGGAGGTTCTCTCCCTCTCCCTCGGCCACTCTCCTGCTCTCTCTCTCTCTCTCTCTCTCTCTCAAGTAAGTAAATAAATAAATAAATAAAATCTTAAAAAAACCAAAACAGTTTTAATAGGTAATTCTTCACATAGTTCAATGTTGCAAAAACAAAAAGGAAATACAGTGAAACATCTTCCCACTGCTCACCCCAGCCATTCAGTAAATATCCACAGAGGTATTTCATGTATCTATGCGGAAATTTACAGACACACACACCGTACATATACATATACATATACGAACGCATATACATGTATATTCTCCCTCCCTCTTAGTACACAAAGTGGAGCGTGCTATCCATGCTGCTCTGCACCTTGCTTTTTTCTTTTAACAATATATTGCAGAAATTATCCTTTTAGTATATGAAGAGCTTCTTCATGCTTTTTATCACTGCATTATATTATACTGCATGGACATGCCACAATTTATTTCTTTAACCTATTTCCTGTGGGTGGGCATTTAAGTTGTTAATAACATTTTATTTTTACAAAACTGCTGTAATAGATTCTGTACATATGTCATTTTGTATAAGTGGGGTATACTTGAAGCATAAATTCCTAAAAGTAGAATTGCCGGGTCGGTCATACTTTTGATGGTGTCAAAATGCTCTCTCTCATGCTTGCTTGCACTAGTTCATACTCCCACTTGCAAGGTAGGAAAGCACCTGTCTCAGGGTACCTTCATCAACACAGCATGCTATCAGACTTTTGTGATAAGCAGAAATTGATATCTCGTTGTGGTTTAAAAAGTTTCTGATGAAGTTATTCACATATCATAACATTTTACCCATTTACTGAGTATAATTCCATGGTTTTTAGTATGTTCACTAGATTGTGCAAAAGTCACCACTAATTCCAGAACATTTTGATCTCTCCAAAGAGAAGCCCCATACACATTAGCAGGCACTCTCATCCCCCTACCTCCCCTCAGCCCTTGGAAACCTCTAATCTTTCTTCTTTTAATTTTATTTTATTGTAGTAAGAACATTTAACATGAGATCCATCCTCTTGAAAAATTTTTAAAGTACAATGTTGTATGGCTGACCTCCAGAACTTATTCATCTTGCTTAACTGAAACTTTATGCCTGTTGATTAGCAACTCCCCATTTCCCCTCCCCCAGCCCCCGGCAAGCACCATTCTTCTCTGTGCTTTTGTGAGTTCTACTATGTTAGATTCCCCATATAAGTGAGATCATGCAGTATTTGTTTTTCTGTGTCTGGCTTATTTCACTTAGCATAATGTTCTCCAGGTTTACCCATGTTATTGCAAATGGCAGGATTTCCTTCTTTTTGAAGGTGAATAATATTCCAGTGTGTATGTATGTGTGTGACATTTTCTTTATCTCTAGTTGGACACTTACGTTATTTCCGTATCTTGACTATTGTGAATAATGTAATGAACATGTGCGTGCAGGTATCTCTTTGAGATAGTGATTTTAGTTTCTTTGGATATACATACACATGTGAGATTGTTGGATCATACAGTACTTCTCTTTTTAATTCGTGAGGAACCTCCATACTGTCTTCCACAATGGCTGCACCAATTTACATTCCCACCCACAGTGTACCAGGGTATCATTTTCTCCACACCCTTGACAACACTTTGTTACCTCTTGATTTCTGATAATAGCCATCCTGATAGTTGTGAAGTGATATCTCACTGTGGTTTTGATTTC
Organism: Callorhinus ursinus; assembly: GCF_003265705.2. NCBI lineage: Eukaryota > Metazoa > Chordata > Mammalia > Carnivora > Otariidae > Callorhinus > Callorhinus ursinus. Next base: position 465,604 of record NW_027397126.1, read on the forward strand.
CATTTCCCTGATGATTATTGGTATTGAGTACCTTTTCATATATCTGTTGGTCTTTTTTATGTCTTCTGAGAAATGTCTATTTGAGTCCTTAGTCCATTTTTAAATCAGGTTACCTGTTTGTTCACTATTGAGTAAGACTTTTTTTTTTTTGAGTAAGAGAAATTCTTAAAAAAATTTTTTTTAAGTAGGCTCCATGCCCTATGTGGGGCTTGAACTCATGACCCAGAGATCAAGAGTTGCATGCTATACTGACTGAGCCAGCCAGGCGCCCCATGAGTTATAGAAATTCTTTGTATATTTTGGAGATTAACTCCTTATCAAATATATGGTTTGCAAATATTTTCTCCCATTTAGTAAGTTGTCTTTTCACTCTGTTGATTGATTGATTATCTCGCTTGTTGTGAGAAACTTTTTACTTGATGGAGTCCCACTTGTTTATTTTTGTTTCTGTCACCTGTGCTTTTGGTGTCATATCCATGAAATCATTGCCAAGATCAATGTCATGAAGATTTTCTGTTATGTTCTCTTCTAAGAATTTTTGATTTTCAGGTCTTGCATTTAAGTATTGAATAATTTTGAGTTGATTTTTGTGTAAGGTGTAACAGGAGGGCCAATTTCATTCTTTTGCATGTGAATTTTCAGTTTTCCCAACACCGTTTATGGACGAGATTATCCTTTTCCCATTGTGTGTTCTTTGCACTCTTATTGAAGATCAGTTGATGGTATATGTGTGGATTTGTTCCTGGGCTCTCTATTCTGTTCCATTGTTTTTTTTTTTTTTTTAAGATTTTATTTTTTTTGAGACAGAGAGAGAGAGAGAGAGCACAAGCAGAGAGAGAGGCAGGCAGAGGAAGAAGCAGGCTCCTTGCTAAGCAAGGAGCCCTATGTGGGACTCAGTCCCAGGACCCTGGGATCATGACCTGAGCCGAAGGCAGCCACTTAACAGACTGAGCCACCCAGGCGTCCCTGTTTCATTGGTTTATAAGTCTGTCTTTATACCAGTACCATGCTGTTTTGATTACTGTAGCTTTGTATTATATTTTGATATCAAGATGTGTGATGTCTTTGTTCTGCTTTCTCAAGATTGATTTGGCTATTTGGTTTGTGTGTGTGTGTGTGTGTGTGTGTGTGTGTGTGTGTGTGTGTGTG